>NC_141876.1:571832595-572134447 GCF_056163025.1 Triticum urartu
TCCAAATTTGATGAACTTTTCTCAAATTTGATGCACTTTTTTTGAAATTGATGAACTATTTTTTCATATTTGATGAACTTTTTTCAAAGTCGATGAACTTTTTTGTAACTTGATGAACTTTTTTCGAAGTTGATGAACTGTTTTTATATTTGATGAACTTTTTTCAAAGTCGATGAACTTTTTTGTAACTCGATGAACTTTTTTCAAGTTGATGAACTATTTTTCAAATTTGATGAACTTTTGCAAAATCGATGAAATTTTTGGTAACTCGATGAACTTTTTCATTTTTATGAACTTTTTTCAAATTTGATGAACTTTTTTCATGATTTTTTTCAAATTCGACCACCGACATTTTTTTCCAAAAGAGTTCATGAACATTTTTTAAAAACGATGAACTCCTTTTCAAATTCATGAACTGTTTCCCAAATAAGTGTACTTTTTAATTTTTAATGACTTTTGTATTTTTGAACTTCTTTGAATACATTAACTTTTTCGTATTTGTGCTTTTTATTTTAATACATGATCTTTTTTTGAATATGTGAACTTTAAATTTTTTGTTTACATTGAAAAACACATTTGCTAGAAATGTTTTGAAATAATTCAAAAATCAAGGCGCTACAGTAAATGATATACCTTTTTTTTGAGAAACCAGTAAAGGATATAATTCTGCTATTAAAATGTTTGTCCTGTATTTAGTCGCCAGTATGTAGTTGGCTTTGTGGTTAGCCGTGCTCGAACGTTGTAGTCGCGGCGCGTGTTCAATCCACCAGATCGCAACTTTATTGTTTTTCTTTTGCGCTGCCTGGGAGCGAGCGAACGAAGTGTTGCTGGGCCGGCCCAAGTATCACTACCTTCGAGCGCCAGTAATCAGAAACGGCGCTGAGAGCGCCGGTTAGGAGCTCCCGTTAGCAGCAGCCATCGTGATTTCCAGATTTAAAATGGCGGGCCTCTGTACGGCCTATTGAGCACATATTTCTTCAATTTCATAATTTAAAATAACAGAGACACAAACAGTGGCGGAGCTAGATGCTGATTACGCCTAGGGCTACGCTATGTTGAGTGATAAACTTCAATGATTTTCTATGCTTTGCATGAAGAAATTACAAAGGAAGTTGTTTCTAGGCCTGGGGCTATAGCCCTAGCTGCCCCAGACCTATCTCCGCCACTGGACACAAATAACTCAGATTAAATATGTATAAAAAGTTGATTTAGATATTTTATATATGAACATAACCAATAGTTATATGTCTTCATAATTTTTTGAAATTAGCACGACGCCCGGGCGTTGCCACGGAGCCATTGGCTTAGCAGGTGGTCAAATAACATTAGTGTTGTTTGTGGCCGTTGAGTGATTTACGGTTAGAAATGATAACAAAAATATGGTGAGAGTCATGCGGCGTTAGAGAATTTGAAATGACCATAATAGGTTGGGAAGAGAAACTAAAACCAAGTTGAAGTTATACTTTTGTGTTTGTTATTTGTGCCTTTTAAAAAATGTTGGTTTTACATGAAAGTATTGTATTTTTTTATTTATGATAGAGCCCATACATGAGTTAAATATATTTGTCTATATATCTCTTGAAAGGTTGCTAGTTCTACGTATGGGATCTGTGTATTTGTTTGTTTAGAAAGGATGTTGGGCCCATGAATGAACTCAGCACCAACTCCAATCTTTATAAGTAGGAAGGATAGTTTACGAAAACACTTCGTTTCAGCCAATGGATCGTGCAACGCGTGTCTTCGTGTGTATGTTTCTGTAATTTTTTCTACAACATTATCTTTGTTGCAAAATTAATTTTGGCGACCACGCCCATGTTGTAAAAAAGTGAAGACAAAAACAATTCCGCAATATTATCTTTGTTGCAAAATTTTCTTCCATAACAACACCCATGTTACAAAAAACTAAAGACAAAAAATAATCTGCAACATCACATATGTTGCAATGCAAAGGTGTGCAACACTACCCTTGTTGCAAGGTTGGAATGATGATGAAGGTTGGATGGCACAAAATCTTACGGCTACAGAGGCGGTGGATCTTGTAAAAAGATCTGCCAGCTGACGGTAGCATGCCCCAATAGTTTGCGAGTAGATCATGAAAATGCTCATGTACATAAAAAAAACGTCTCCATAAGAGTGGCTAAGCATCGGTGTTTTTCTTTACCAGTGAAAACAGTAGGAGAGGCTCATACACTACTAGGCAAAATCTTATACACAGAGATATAGCAGTAGTGCTGGTCAAAACTAAGCGCTACTGCTACTTAGTAGTAGCGCTTGTCACGAAAGCACGCTACAACTATAGTTGTAGCAGTAGCGCGTCTGCCCAGAAAAACGCTATTGCTATAATTCCCACACTGTTGCCGGTAGGCTAGGAATAGTAGTAGCGAGCTTGAGGGAAACACGCTATTGCTAAGTACCTTGTAACACCGCGTTTCTGTTGTAGAGCGTTACTGCTAAGAAAAATAAGATAAGTAGAAGAATAATTTAAAAAAGTAAATGAAAATGAAAAAAAAGAAATAAAAAAGAAAAAGAAAAATAGTGGAGAGAGGCATAGCAGTAGCGCTTGTTCTCAAAAAACGCTATAACTACAGTAGCGCGTTTTGTGTTCCCGCGCTATAGCTAAGTTCCTTAGATAAAAAGAAAAGAAAAAGGAAAATAAATAGCTACTTCTGGTAGCAGTAGCGCGTTTTGGCTAGAAGCGCTATAGCTAACTTAGCAGTAGCGCATTTTTCCTACCAGCGCTACTGCTAGTTTGACTTGACCACGTGCGGGCTCAAAATTTTGCTAAGTCCTTTCCCCCTTCTCCCTCCTATTTCCTCAACTCCCCCAACTCCTCTGCTGCCACCGTCGATCGCGCACGCTCTCGACCTCACCGTCGCCGCCCGAGGCCGCCCTCAACCCCATCGCCGACGTCCGAGGCCATCCTCGACCTCACCGTCTCCACCCTCGACCTCACCACCGCCGCCCGAGCCCGAGCCCGAGCCCGCCCTCGCCGCCGACTATAAGGCTCTCCCTCTCCTCTCCCCTGCCCTCCCCCCCTCTCTCTCTCTCTGGTAGGGCAATTCATATGTTGCTGCTTAATGATGTTCATATATATGAACCCTATGTGTTCATATGAACCCTAGATTTGTTTAGGGCAGTAGGCATTTTTTTAGCATTTAGGAAAAAAGATGAGCAATTCTTGTTAGGAAATTAGCTAGGGCAAATTTTGATGAAAATGCCTAAACAGTATTTCCATTTAGCTTTAAATTAACAGAGGGTATATAAATTATAGTAGCATTTAGCTTTAAATTAATAGAGGCTATAAACAAAAAAATAGTAGCATTTAGTAATAAAAAATTATTTGGACTATGGACCTGAATCTGGTCCAAATTTCATTCAAATGAAATTTGAATTATTTGGACTATGGACCTAAATATTTTTAAAGAAATTGGGTGTAGGTACTATGATCTTCCTGTGGAAATTTTGGTAAGGTCAGAAGTGTTAGAGAAAATGGAGTTCCGTTGCAATTTCTAATAAGGTCAAGTATTGTTGGAATATTTGCTCTAAAACAATTTGTATGAAAAGAAAATAATGTGTGTGTGAGAGGAATAGCTAGAACAGAATTTGAGTTCTGTCCTAGGCAGAGAAGTGTTTAGTGAGGTCATTTTGCAAAGGTTTTTGATTTTTGAAAAGACCACTATTTTTCAAGGAAAAGAATTTAGGCAAGTTTTATTTCCTAGACTTTTATTGTTGATTATTTCTTTTCATTGAAGTGGTCATGTTATATCTTTTCATTGAAATGGTTCGATTGTGCCCAAGTGGCCTTTTGTTGTTTCCAGTGTATGAAGCCGAGTGGCCTATGTTTTGCCGGAATGTTGATTCATTTCTGTTCCGGCAAATTTCAGGTGCTCTATTTGTCCACTTTTTAGCAAAGGTCATGCCGAGATTTTCCGTGGATTTCGGCATGACTTGTACTACAAACTAGGACATATCGATTGCCCGGGATTTGCCGCACCGGGAAGGAATCAACGTTCCTACAAAACATAGGCCTTTTTATGTCGTTATTCATTTTATTAGGTCTAGAATTAATTGACTAGATTTAATCGTAGGAAACTGGCTAGCAACGATGAAGGATAGGGTTCTGGTGATTGCGACGACGTCCACCGGGCGGCTGACGGATTTTTGAACCTTGCCGACGATCAACTGTTGTTGTTGCTGGGCCCACCTGTCACATCAAAGACTGAGACCGACATCGAGACCGGCGCTGAGACTGAGATCGGCGCCAAGAACCGCACCGAGACTGGCAGAGCCAGTATAGAACTAAAACCAAAGAGGCAACGACCCTAAACCAGCTCATCACTACTAGAGTGGTGGTCACAGAGGTGGACGAGGGCAATTTTGAGCCAAAAAGCCTGAGGAAGCGCGATCGTGCTACGACAATCAAATAGGCTGCATCGTACGGACAGCCGCCACCATCAACGATGAGAAACTAAAGAAGATAGAAAATATGAGGCCCTCCCTCCTAAAGAAGCTGCACTAGATATTCTTGTTCCCGGGCTGGGATGAAAAGAAATATACTGATCCAGATAAAGACCTGACAATGAAGAAGATAAACAAATGTGCCATGACCAAGTTTAGCGGCGCGTTGGCCGCCTGGAAAGCAAAGGGTGAAACATCGGATCATCAACAAAAAGGAACCCTACTCCAAGATTGTAAAGGATAATCCGACAATCATGAAACAGCAGTTTGAAATATTCAAGGCGACTTGCGATGCCGAAGCTGCCAAAGAAAAGTCGAAGTACATGAAGGGGCTTCAATAGAGGAACATGGGGTGCCACCACCTCGGAAGCCGTGGTTACACGGGGAAGAGGTCCATATGGGCCAAGGAGGACACGGAACGTGAAAGTCTGGGCATCACATACCCCTTGGCGGAGTTCACCGTCCCGTAGGAGCGTGACGTCCTCAAGGCCCGGTACCATTGGGACCCATTCAAGAAGGTTTTCGAGACGGACCCAGTCACAACAGGGTTCTTGAGACTGCTGGTATTTTTTAGTTTTTGATCAATTCGACTGCATGTTTAATCATATTTGTAAATGATCCTTGTTCCTTTTGCAGAGAGAGCATCACAGGATTGCGGCCGAAAGCGACTCGCCGTATGAGGCGTTGGCGAGGCCCAAGTGGGACACCCCATTCAACCGGGCATTGAACATATTGAAACGACTCCCGGTGGACACTCGGCCGTTGTATGGACGCGTGCACGGTGTCGGAGACGGCGCCACATGGAAAAAGTACTACCGCGAGACCACGGAGGAGAGAAATTTAAGACGGAGGTAAACTGAAGAAAACATCGGCAAGAAGGTTGAGATTGCGGTTGAGAAGAAATCAGCTGAGAAAGTCGTAACAGCGATAGCTGCCGCAAAACAGGCGATTGCAGATTTGTCTGGTGGCTTGGTTCCGGCCTTTATCGGTTGGAGCAGGCAAAATCCAAAAAAAATGTAGCGGACTTTCCCCTTGCCGACTTCTTCGGGAGAAACTCGACTAGCGTTGCACCAGCACTTGCACCTGCTCCTGCACCTGCTCCCACACCAGCTCCTGCACTGGTTCCCGCACCTGCTCATAGCAGCCCGTTCTCCATCTCGAACGTGCTCGGCGGTGTTTCGTCTTTGGCTGAGCTCGACACCCTCACGGTACCTGTCACACCGAACCTCTTCAATAAATGTATAATCTCCCGTTTCCGTTGTCTTTCGGATGTCTCACGTCACAGACATGTCTTTGGAGGCCGACGTAACCCCGTGCACCATATTGTACACCATCAGCGACCAGAAGGTGGACGTGGGGAAGGCAACGATAATGAAGCCGAAGGAACCATTGTTCCACAGCCGGCCGATCCCCCCTGACATCTTCAAGGTTTCCGTGGCCAGTGTCAAACCGGGCCACGATAATTTGGCTCCTCTAGTACTAGGGGGGATGACGACGAGACCCCGTGGCGGCTTGGCGATTGCAAGGGGTGGGTCTTATTGTGGCCAAAGAGTCTGCTTCATCTGGAGGCGGCTGGGAGTACACCCACGAGCATGCAGCCTCAGCAAGGTATGAACATCAACACCCCACCCAATTAGCGTCGGCTGTCGTGCTGGGTGATAGCGGACGGGGTGAGGAAGATGCTCCATTAGTCGCTGACGACGATGACGATGACACTCAACAGTATGAGTACTCAGGGTTTGAGCGTCATGAGTCGGTGCCTGAATTGCCACCTCCGGAGGCTAAACGTATTATAGACGACCTTCTGGTAGCAAAGAAGCATAGTAAGAGACCGAGGAAAGGCAACAAAGCTACTTCTATGATCCAGCCGCCTCAGCAACCTCGGGTTCAAGACCGTATACCTATCCCTGGTGCGGCAAAATGGCATATCCCCGGTGAACCAATCCTACCTAAGGCAGCGATACAGGCCACATACGGCGATCTAAGGAGACTTCATGACGATGTGCTGCGGAGAGAGAAAAGCCTCATCGCCTCGGAGAATCCAGGATACCCACTCTACGTGGTTAACGTGCGAGGGCAAAGGTCGTACGTCAACACATTCCCCGCAGAGAAGTTCTTCCTTCGATTCGATTACATCTTCGACATGTTTCACTTGAGGAAGCTGGATTTTACGTTTGTCCGCCTCTATGCCTTGTACATGAACTACATCATCGGGATTGAGCAGATACCTTATATCTGTTCGCTGACCCATACTTCATGCACGAGGGCTTCTTGGCAGTCTGCACAAAGCACCGTGAATACGCGAGGGACTACATCATCAATTTTATGGTCTCCAATAAGGACAAGGAGACGATTCTCGTGCCTTATCATCCCGTGTAAGTCATCCGCGTAGATATCCTTCCTTCGATTTCAATCATACATTTGCACGATGGAGGCTAATTAATTGGAGGTGTACTTATTTTGCACAGTGGCGGGCGCGCCGTCCTCATCATCCTTTACCGCCGGTACTCCCACACTCTTTACTTGGACTCATCGAAGAACATGAACAAAAAGGATTACACCCACATCAAGTCTGTTCTCGATAGTGCTATATTTTTCTACGGTGTATGGGGTGGAGAGATCAAGACCAAGAACAAAAGGGACGGCAGGCCCTACTTCGGCCATAAGACCGACTTCTGCTGTATCCAGCAACCGAGCGATACTCTTAGTGATGGATTCTATGTCCTACACCACATGCTGGAGTACAGACGAGATCAGCAGAACCTTCACATGTCACCTACATCTGGCGATGCCCATATTCTACAATGGGAAAAGAACGTAGGAGATATCCCGGATCATTGACTTCGAACCAAGTTCTATCACATCTAGCATGAACTTTCCCAAATCATCATGAAGGAGGTCCTCGAAAAAACAGGGATGTTCTATGAGGAAGGGCAAATGTCGTGGGAAGACGCCCGAACACGCGTAGCCTCTCAGCATCTCGACCTGAAGCCTTTCACTAAGCTCGGGGACTATCTCCCTGACTTGGATGGATGGCACGACATGTTGGAGTGATTGTCGATATATGACAATGTGTCCATTTATTCCATACTTTCTGTATGACGAAACTTTGAGTTATGCACGACAGAACTTTATTTGTGATGTAATTAAACCGTCCTCCTCGACTAGCGAAGATCACTTTAGTTAGGGCATTTTGGGTACGATGAACTTTGTTATTTATGCTTATGATATGTTGCTTCTATTTTTGCCAAGTCTGTCTCTTTTTGTTGCTCAACTATATATGTTGCATATCATCGACTCATGCGACAATGTAGGTGCATAGATCATCGATGGCGAAGAAGTGCTATACCAGGAGTATACGACGAGTGGCCGGAGTGTCAGGCCCAGGTGTACCGGTTTTCGGTTTCCGACCAACAACCAGTAGTTAGTTTAGGTTCACGCTAGTGCAAGAGAGGGATACAAACTCATGTACTGCATAGTTCCGCTCTCACTCATAGTGATAGCTCTTCTCGTGTATATCATTGTTTAGATGGATGATGATGTAGTTGCAAGTAATCAAGACTTGTATCGCTAATTTCGAGATGATGACGAGAGACCACTTTGTGTTGAATGATGATTATGATGATGACACGTGGGCCCCTCGCAGCTCCACCGACCTACTTCTTTCGCCTATATATACTCTTATACCTTGAAACCTTTAGGGAGAGGCACGAAACACCTTTTCCACCACCGCAACCTTCTGTACCCGTGAGATCCCATCTTGGGGCCTTTTTCGGCGATCTGCCGGAGGGGGATTCGATCACGGAGGGCTTCTACATCAACACCATAGCCTCTCCGATGATGTGTGAGTAGTTTACCATAGACCTTCGGGTCCATAGTTATTAGCTAGATGGCTTCTTCTCTCTCTTTGGATATCAACACAAAGTTCTCCCCCTCTCTGGTGGAGATCTATTCGATGTAACTCTTTTTGCGGTGTGTTTGCTGAGATCCGATGAACTGTGGGTTTATGAACTTGATTACCTATGAATATTATTTGATTGTTATATGCATGATTTGATATCTTTGCAAGTCTCTTTGAATTATCGGTTTAGTATGGCCTACTTGATTGATCTTTCTTGCAATGGGAGAAGTGCTTAGCTTTGGGTTCAATCTTGCGGTGCTCGAACCCAGTGATAGAAAGGGAAATGACATGTATTGTATTGTTGCCATCAAGGATAAAAAGATGGGGTTTATATCATATTGCTTGAGTTTATCCCTGTACGTCATGTCATCTTGCCTAAAGCGTTACTCCGTTCTTATGAACTAAATACTCTAGATGCATGCCGGATAGCGGTCGATGTGTGGAGTAATAGTAGTAGATGCAGAATCGTTTCAGTCTACTTGTCACGGACGTGATGCCTATATTCATGATCATTGCCTTAGATATCATCATAACTATGTGATTTTCTATCAATTGCTCGGCAGTAATTTTTTCACCCACCGTAATACATGCTATCTTGAGAGAAGCCACCAGTGAAACCTATGGCCCCCGGGTCTAATTTACATCATATAAGTTTCCAATCTACAATTCTAGTCTACTATTTATTTTGCAATCTTTATTTTGCAATCTATATCACAAAAATACCAAAAATATTTATCTTATTATCTCTATCAGATCTCACTCTCGTAAGTGACCGTGAAGGGATTGACAACTCCTTTATTGCGTTGGTTGCGAGGCTCTTGTTTGTTTGTGCAGGTACTAGGGGACTTGCGTGTAGTCTCCTACTGGATTGATACCTTGGTTCTCAAAAACTGAGGGAAATACTTATGCTACTTTGCTGCATCACCCTTTCCTCTTCAAGGGAAAACCAACGCATACTCAAGAGGTAGCAAGAAGGATTTCTGGCGCTGTTGCCGGGGAGATCTACGCACAAGTCAAGACATACCAAGTACCCATCACAAACTCTTATCCCTCGCATTACATTATTTGCCATTCGCCTCTCGTTTTCCTCTCCCCACCTTCACCTTTGCCGTTTTATTCTCCCTTTTTTCGTTCATCTTTTTTCGCTTGCCTCTTGTGTGCTTGTGTGTTGGATTGATTGTTTGTCACGATGGCTCAAGATAACTAAATTATGTGACCTTACCAATACCAACAACAATGATTTTATTAGCACTCTGATTGCTCCTCTTACCGATGCTGAATCTTGTGAAATTAATACTGCTTTGCTGAATCTTGTCATGAAAGATCAATTTGCTGGCCTTCCTAGTGAAGATGCCGCTACCCATCTAAACAACTTTGTTGATTTATGTGATATGCAAAAGAAGAAAGATGTGGATAATGATATTGTTAAATTGAAGCTATTTCCATTTTCGCTTAGAGATCGTGCTAAAACTTGGTTCTCTTCTTTGCCTAAAAATAGTATTGATTCTTGGATTAAGTGCAAAGATGCTTTTATCTCTAAGTATTTTCCTCCCGCTAAGATCATCTCTCTTAGAAACGATATTATGAATTTTAAGCAACTTGATCATGAGCATGTTGCACAAGCTTGGGAGAGATGAAATTAATGATATGTAATTGCCCTAAACATGGTTTGAATTTATGGATGATTATACAAAAATTTTATGCTGGATTGAATTTTGCTTCAAGAAATCTTTTAGATCCGGCCGCGGGAGGCACTTTTGTGGAAATCACTTTAGGAGAAGCTACTAAACTCCTAGATAATATTATGGTTAATTATTCTCAATGGCACACCGAAAGATCTACTAGTAAAAAGGTTCATGCGATAGAAGAGATTAATATCTTGAGTGGAAAGATGGATGAACTTCTGAAATTGTTTGCTAATAAGAGCGTTTCTTCTGATCCTAATGATATGCCTTTGTCTACTTTGATTGAGAATAATAATGAATCTATGGATGTGAATTTCGTTGGTAGGAACAACTTTGGTAACAACGCGTATAGAGGAAACTTTAATTCCAGGCCGTTCCCTAGTAATTCCTCTAATAATTATGGTAATTTCTACAACAAATCTTATGGAAATTTTAATAAGATGGCCTCTGATTTTGAGACTAGTGTTAAAGAATTTATGAATTCGCAAAAGAATTTCAATGCTTTGCTTGAAGAAAAATTGCTTAAGATCGATGAGTTGGCTAGGAACGTGGATAGAATTTCTCTTGATGTTGATTCTTTGAAACTTAGATCTATTCCACCTAAGCATGATATCAATGAGTCTCTCAAAGCCATGAGAATTTCCATTGATGAGTGCAAAGAAAGAACCGCTAGGATGCGTGCTAGGAAAGATTGCTTTGTAAAGCGTGTTCTTCTAGTTTTCATGATAATAATGATGAAGATCTAAAAGTGATTGGTGTGTCTCCTATTAAATCTTTGTTTGCCAATATGAATCTTGATAAAGATGGGACTGGAGATGAGTCAACTTTTGTTAGAAGGTGTCCCAATGATTCGGAGTTTTTAGATCTTGATGCAAAAATTGGTAAAGGTGAGATTGAAGAGGTCAAAACTTTACATAGCAATGAACCCACTATTTTGGATTTGAAGGAATTTAATTATGATAATTTCTCTTTGATAGATTGTATTTCCTTGTTGTAATCCATGTTAAATTCTCCTCATGCTTATGATCAAAACAAAGCTTTCACTAAACATATCGTTGATGCTTTAATGCAATCTTATGAAGAAAAACTTGAATTAGAAGTTTCTATCCCTAGAAAACTTTATTATGACTAGGAACCTACTATTAAAATAAAAATTAAAGATCATGAATGCTATGCTTTATGTGAATTAGGTGCTATTGTTTCCACGATTCCAAAAACTTTGTGTGATGTGCTAGGTTTCTGTGAATTTGATGATTGTTCTTTAAATTTGCATCTTGTGGATTCCACCATTAAGAAACCAATGGGAAGAATTAATGATGTTCTTATTGTTGCAAACAGGAATTATGTGCCCGTAGATTTTATTGTTCTTGATATAGATTGCAATCCTACTTGTCCTATTATTCTTGGTAGACCTTTCCTTAGAACGATTGGTGCAATCATTGATATGAAAGAAGGAAATATTAGATTCCAATTTCCATTAAGGAAAGGCATGGAAAACTTTCCTAGGAAGAAAATTAAATTACCTTATGAATCTATTATAAGAGCCACTTATGGATTGCATACCAAATATGACAAAACCTAGATCTATTCTTGCTTTTATGCCTAGCTAGGAGTGTTAAACGATAGCGCTTGTTGGGAGGCAACCCGATTTTATTTTTGTTCCCATTTCATCTATCCTCTATTATGATTGTGTTTTTATGTTTTAATTAGTGTTTGTGCCAAGTAAAGCCTTTAGGATCTTCTTGGATGATTGTTATTTGATCTCGCTGAAAAAACAGAAAGTATGCGATCACGAGAATAATTTTGATTTTTAACCAGAGAGCGATAAAATACTGATTCCAAATTCAATAGATCAATATACAAATTATTTAGGTCTTCCTAATTTGGTAGAATTGTTGGAGTTCATAAGTATTCGAAACCTACAGACTACTACAGACTGTTCTGTTTTTGACAGATTCTGTTTTTCGTGTGTTGTTTGCTTATTTTGATGAATCTATGGCTAGTATCGGGGGGGTATGAACCATAGAGAAGTTGGAATACAGTAGTTTTAACACCAATATAAATTAATAATGAGTTCATTACGGTACCTTAAGTGGTGACTTGTTTTCTTATACTAATGGACCTCATGAGATTTTCTGTTAAGTTTTGTGTTGTGAAGTTTTCAAGTTTTTTGGTAAAGATTTGATGGATTTTGGAACAAGGAGTGGCAAGAGCATAAGCTTGGGGATGCCCAAGGCACCCCAAGGTAAATCCATGGACGACCAGAAGCCTAAGCTTGGGGATGCCCCGGAAGGCATCCCCTCTTTCGTCTTCATCTATCGGTAACTTTACTTGAGGCTATATTTTTATTCACCACATGATATGTGTTTTGCTTGGAGTGTCTTGTATGATTTGAGTATTTGATTTTTAGTTTATCCCAATCATCCTTGATGTACACACCTTTTGGGAGAGACACACATGAATCGGAATTTATTAGAATACTCTATGTGCTCCACTTATATCTTTTGAGCTAGATAATTTTGCTCTAGTGCTTCACTTATATTTTTTAGAGCACGGTGGTGGTTTTATTTTGTAGAAATTATTGATCTCTCATGCTTCACTTATATTATTTTGAGAGTCTTTTAGAACAGCATGGTAATTTGCTTTGGCTATAAAACTAGTCCTAATATGATAGGCATTCAAGATGGGTATGATAAAAACTTTCATATAGAGTGCATTGAATACTATGATTCTTGATAGATATTTTGAGATATAAAGGTGGTAATGTTAGAGTCATGCTAGTTGGGTAATTGTGAAATTGAGAAATACTTGTGTTAAAGTTGGCAAGTCTCGTAGCATGCACGTATAGTAAACGTTGTGTGACAAATTTGAAGGATGGGGTGTTCTTTGAGTGTTTTCCTTATGAGTGGCGGTCGGGGACGAGCGATGGTCTTTTCCTACCAATCTATCCCTCTAGGGGCATGCGTAGTAGTACTTTGCTTCGAGGGCTAATAAACGTTTGCAGTAAGTATATGAGTTCTTTATGACTAATGTGAGTCCATGGATCATACACACTTTTACCTTTCCGCAATTTGCTAGCCTCTTCGGTACCGTGCATTGCCCTTTCTCACCTTGAGAGTTGGTGCAAACTTCGCCGGTGCATCCAAACCCTGTGATACGATACACTCTATGATAACTCACAAGTATAGGGGATCACAACAGTTTTCGAGGGTAGAGTATTCAACCCAAATTTATTGATTCGACACAAGGGGAGCAAAAGAATATTCTCAAGTATTAGCAGTTGAGTTGTCAATTCAACCACACCTGGAAGACTTAATATCTGCAGCAAAGTATTTAGTAGCAAAGTAATATGGAAGTAACGGTAACAGTGACAAAAGTAGTAGTAGTAGTTTTGTAGTAATTGTAACAGTGGCAACGGAAAAGTAACTAAGCAAAGATCAATATGTGAAAAGCTCGTAGGCAATGGATTGGTGATGGATAATTATGTCGGATGCGATTCCTCATGCAACAATTATAACATAGGGTGACACAGAACTAGCTCCAGTTCATCAATGCAATGTAGGCATGTATTCTGAATATAGTCATACGTGCTTATGGAAATGAAGTTGCATGACATCTTTTGTCCTACCCTCCCGTGGCAGCGGGGTCCTATTGGAAACTAAGGGATATTAAGGCCTCCTTTTAATAGAGTACCAGAACAAAGCATTAACACATAGTGAATACATGAACTCCTCATACTACGGTCATCACCAGTAAGTATCCCGATTATTGTCACTTCGGGGTTAACAGATCATAACACATAATAGGTGACTATAGACTTGCAAGATAGGATCAAGAACTCACATATATTCATGAAAACATAATAGGTTCAGATCTGAAATCATGGCACTCGGGCCCTAGTGACAAGCATTAAGCATAGCAAAGTCATAGCAACATCAATCTCAGAACATAATGGATACTAGGAATCAAACCCTAACAAAACTAACTTGATTACATGATAAATCTCATCCAACCCATCACCGTCCAGCAAGCCTACGATGGAATTACTCACGCACGGCGGTGAGCATCATGAAATTGGTGATGGAGGAAGGTTGATGATGACGATGGCGAGGGATTCCCCTCTCCGGAGCCTCGAACAGACTCCAGATCAGCCCTCCCGAGAGAGATTAGGGCTTGGCGGCGGCTCCGTATCGTAAAATGCGATGAATCCTTCTCTCTGATTTTTTTCTCCCCGAACATGAATATATAGAGTTGGAGTTGAGGTCGGTGGAGCACCAAGGGCCCCACGAGGCAGGGGGCACGCCCCAGGGGGTGGGCATGCCCCCCACCCTCGTTGACAGGGTGTGCCCCCTGGTCTTGATTCTTTCGCCAATATTTTTTATATACTCCAAAAATATTCTCCGTGAAGTTTCAGGTCATTCCGAGAACTTTTATTTCTGCACAAAAATAACACCATGGCAATTTTGCTGAAAACAGCGTCAGCCCGGGTTAGTTCCATTCAAATCATGCAAGTTAGAGTCGAAAACAAGGGCAAAAGTGTTTGGAAAAGTAGATACATTGGATACGTATCAACTCCCCCAAGCTTAAACATTTGCTTGTCCTCAAGCAATTCAGTTGACAAACTGAAAGTGATAAAGAAAAACTTTTACAAACTCTGTTTGCTCTTGTTGTTGTAAATATGCAAAGCCAGCATTCAAGTTTTCAGCAAAGATTATGAACTAACTATATTCACAATAACATTTAGGTCTCATGTTTACTCATAGCAATGGCATAATCAACTAGCGAGCAATAATAGTAAATCTCGGATGACAACACTTTCTCAAAACAATCATAATATGATATAACAAGATGGTATCTCGCTAGCCCTTTCTGAGACCGCAAAACATAAAGCAGAGCACCTATGAAGATCAAGGGCTGACTAGAAATTGTAATTCATGGTAAAAGAGATCCAGTCACAGTCATAATCAATGTAAACTAATAGTAATGCATGCAAATGACAACGGTGCTCTCCAAATGGTGCTTTTTAATAAGAGGGTGATGACTCAACATAAAAGTAAATAGATAGGCCCTTCTCAGAGGGAAGCAGGGATTTGTAGAGGTGCCAGAGCTCGGTTTTTGAAATAGATATAAATAATATTTTGAGTGGTATACTCTCATTGTCAACATAACAACCGAGAGATCTCGATATCTTCCATGCTACACACATTTTAGGCGGTTCCCAAATAGAATGGTAAAGTTTATACTCCCCCTACCACCAACAAACATCAATCCATGGCTTGTCCAAAACAACGGGTGCCTCCAACTAACAACAATCCTGGCAGAGTTTTGTTTGCAATTATTTTGATTTGATTTGAGCATGGGACTAGGCATCCCAGTCACCAGCCATTTTCTCATGAATGAGGAGCAGAGTCCACTCCTCTTGAGAATAACCTGCCTAGCATGGAAGATACCGATAGCCCTAGTTGATATATGAGCTATTCGAGCATACAAAACAGAATTTCATTTGAAGGTTTAGAGTTTGGCACATACAAATTTACTTGGAACGGCAGGTAGATACTGCATATAGGAAGGTATGGTGGACTCATATGGAATAACTTTGGGGTTTATGGAGTTGGATGCACAAGTAGTATTCCCGCTTAGTACATGTGAAGGCTAGAAAGAGACTGGGAAGCAACCAACTAGAGAGCGACAACAGTCATGACCATGCATTAAAATTAATCAACACTGAATGCAAGCACGAGTAGGATATAATTCACCATGAACATAAATATCGTGGAGGCTATGTTGATTTTGTTTCAACTACATGCGTGAACATGTGCCAAGTCAAGCCACTCAAATCGTTTAAAGGAGGATACCACCCTATCATACCACATGACAACCATTTTGATAGCATGTTGGCATGCAAGGTAAACCATTATAAACTCCTAGCTACTTAAGCATGGCATGAGCAACTATAATCTCTAATTGTCATTGCAAACATGTTTCATTCATAATGGGCTGAATCAGGAACGATGAACTAATCATATTTACAAAAACAAGATAGGTCGAGTTCATACCAGCTTTTCTCATCTCAATCAGTTCATCATATATCATCATTATTGCCTTTCACTTGCACGACCGAATGGTGTGGATAATAATAAGAGTGCACGTGCATTGGACTAAGCTGGAATTTGCAAGCATTCAATATATAGGAGAAGACAAGGCTCTTGGTTAAACCAACAATAATGCATATAAGAGCCACTCAACATCTTCATCATGGTCTTCTCCTCTCGACCCCCAAAGAACAAGAAAAGAAATAAAACTATTTACACGGGAAAGCTCCCAACAAGCAAAAGAAGAACGAAAAATCTTTTTGGGTTTTCTTTTAATTATTACTACTACAGGCATGGAAAGTAAACTAGCTAAAGGCTATAACTATTTTTTTGATTTTTCTTAAGGTTTTTCAAACACACAAGAAGAAAGATTAAAACAGAAAATAAACTAGCATGGATGATACAATGAAAAAGTACGAGCACCGACAACTGGCATGAGTGTGTGAACATGAATATAATGTCGGTGAGAAATACGTACTCCCCCAAGCTTAGGCTTTTGGCCTAAGTTGGTCTATGCCCATGGATCAAAGTGACCCTCTCCGGTGTGCGGAGGAGTGTCATTTGGGTGCCACTGGTTGGCGATCTCCTCCGGATTCCACTGATAAACAGACTGTCGATAAGGGTCAAGTGGTGGTTCCGTCTCAGGCTCTGGAGCTGGTGTCAGGCTCCAGTATGCATAAACGGCCTCCGGCAAGATGAGGTACGTGCCTAAAAATATGTCAAACAAAGAGGGAGCAGGCAAGGTAATAATCTCAAAGTAATTTTTATTAAATTTTAATCTATATTTAAGCATCTTCTTCTTATCCTTAACAATAAAATCATGCGCTACCATACTCTTATAATATAGAAAAATAGGAGGCAACAACTTTTCCTCTTGCTCATAATGCCTAATAGGTATGTTAAAGTGTGTAGCAAGGTGCGAGGCAAAGATGCCTCCAAAGACGGGACCCTTTGTATGGTTCAGATTTAACCATTTAGCAACAATAGCGCCTAAACTGAAAGTAGCATCACGAAACAAGGCATGGCGCAAAATAGCAATATCAGGGGCACTGAGGTTTCCACTGTTCCCACGACCAATCAAGCATCTACTAGAAAATATTGTAAAGTAACGTAGAACAGGAAAATGTATGCTAGTAATTCTTGCATTGGAAACTTTCCTCGTTTCCCCTACAACAATCATATCAATAAACCCTTCCACATCATTACGATGTGGTTCCTCTATGCTGCCCGCAAAGGGTAACATGCAAACCACACAAAAATCATAAAGTGACATCTCCTTAAATTCATCATATAAATAAAAATCCACCGAAGGTGGCGATCTCCTAACATGGAAATGAAAATTTTGCACGAAAATATTAGTAAGGAGGAGATACTGTTCGCGCTGGTCGCGGAGGAAGTCGACGAGGCCCGCATTCTCAGCCAAATAATAAAAATCTTCATAAATCCCGGCTTCTCTCAAGAACTCATCACAAGGCCATTCACACGGCCGAACCTCCGCAATGCGAGGGAGATTATATTTGGGCTTCTTATTTTCTTCACTTTGCTTATCCTTCGAGCTTCGGCCCCTCAACAATCTCTTCATCATTTTCTTTCTTTGAAAAATTTCTGAAATTTTTAGTGACTCAAAATAAAAGTGAAGCAAACTCAACAAGATTGATACTACTCCTACAAGTGCCTAGAGGCCATATCATGCAATAAAACTACTTTTGACCACATAAATTTGACATGCAAGCTCAAGAACAGGGTCACCTAAGGAGCAAAAAATTGCAATAAATATAGCACTAGAACAAAAACTAATTGGACCATTGGAGGAGTCACATACCGAAGAACAATCCCCCAAAGCAGTTTTGTGAATGGAGCTTTGAGCAAGGAGATCAAAAATGGCAGCAAGACGAGCTAGAACTCTGGTTTGAGCTGGTGGAGGATTTTATCTGGAGGAAGACGAAGTGCGTGGGTGCAAGAATAAGTGGAGGGGGCCCACATGGGGTCCACGAGGCAGGGGGCGCGCCCAGGGGGGTGGGCGTGCCGTGGACCCTCGTGGCCAGGTGGTGGCCCCCTCTAGTGTGTTCTCAGTGCTAGATATTCTTAAATATTCTACAAAAAATCATATTTAATTTTCGGGACATTTGGAGAACTTTTATTTTCGGGGTATTTTTTATTACAAGAATAATTTAGAAAATAGACAGAAAATACTATTTTTGCTTTATTAAATCTAAATAACAGAAAGTAAAAGGAGGGTATAGAAAGTTGTGCTTTCTAACTTCATCCATCTCATGCTCATCAAAAGGAATCCACTAACAAGGTTGATCAAGTCCTATTAACAAACTCATTCTGAATCGCATGAATCCGGAGAAATTTCGAATAACACTAGGTTACCACAACGGGGATATGCACGTCCCTAACAATAAGAATATCATATTTCTTCTTAGCAGTAGTAAGAGTAAATTCGAAACCTCCAATAGTAATCGTTGAAGTTTTTCCAATAGAATTGATACCGTGGACTTGAGGTTGTTTCCTCGGAAAGTGTACCGTATGCTCATTACCATTAACATGTAAAGTGACATTGCCTTTGTTGCAATCAATAATAGCCCCTGCAGTATTCAAAAAGGGTCTACCAAGGATAATCGACATACTATCGTCCTCGGGAATATCAAGAATAACAAAGTCTGTTAAAATAGTAACGTTCGCAACCACAACAGGCACATCCTCACAAATATCGACATGTATAGCAGTTGATTTATCAACCATTTGCAAAGATATTTCAGTAGGTGTCAACTTATTCAAATCAAGTCTACGATATAAAGAAAGAGGCGTAACACTAACACTGGCTCCAAGATCACATAAAGCAGTTTTAACACAGTTTCTTTTAATGGAGCATGGTATATTTGGTACTCCTAGATCTCCAAGTTTCTTTGGTATTCCACCCTTAAAAGTATAATTAGCAAGCATGGTGGAAATTTCAGCTTCTGGTATCTTTCTTTTATTTGTGACAATATCTTTCATATACTTAGCATAAGGATTCATTTTAAGCATATCAGTCAAATGCATACGCAAAAAGATAGGTCTAATCATTTCAGCAAAGCGCTCAAAATCCTCATCATCATTTTTGTTTGATGGTTTAGGAGGAAAGGGCATGGGTTTTTGAACCCATGGTTCTCTTTCTTTACCGTGCTTCCTAGCAACTAAGTCTCTCTTATCATAACGTTGATTCTTCGGTTGTGGGTTATCAAGATCAACATCAGGTTCAATCTCTACATCATTGTCATTGCTTGGTTGAGCATCAACATGAACATCATCATTAACATTATCACTAGGTTCATGTTCATTACCAGATTGTGTTTCAGCATCAAAAATAGAAATATCTTAGGGATTCTCAGGTGTGTCAACAACAGGTTCACTAGAAGCATGCAAAGTCCTATCATTTTTCCTTTTCTTCTTGTTAGAAGAACTAGGTGCATCAACATTAGTTCTCTAAGAATCTTGCTCAAATCTCTTAGGGTGGCCCTCAGGATACAAAGGTTCCTGAGTCATTTTACCCCCTCTAGTCACAATTCTAACAACATTATCATTTTTCTTATTATTTAATTCATTGACCAAATCATTTTGAGCTTTAAGCACTTGTTCTACTTGAGTGGTAACCATAGAAGCATGTTTACTAATGAGTTTAAGTTCACCTTTAACTCTAGACATATAATCACTCAAGTGTTCAATCATGTAAGCATTACGTTTCAATTGTCTACCAACATAAGCATTGAAGTTTTCTTGTTTAATAATAAAATTATCAAACTCATCTAAGCATTGGCTAGCAGACTTATAACGAGGGATATCACCTTCATCAAATCTATAGAGAGAATTTACCTTTACTACCTGTGTCGGGTTATCAAGACCATGTATTTCTTCAATAGGTGGTAAATTCTTAACATCTCCAGCTTTAATACCTTTTTCTTCCATAGATTTCTTTGCCTCTTGCATATCTTTAGGACTGAGAAATAGAATACCCCTTTTCTTCGGAGTTGGCTTAGGAGTTGGTTCAGGAAGTGTCCAATCATTTTCCTTACTCAACATATTATTCAATAGCAATTCAGCTTGATCAACAGTTCTTTCCCCGAAAACACAACCAGCACAACTATCCAGGTGGTCTCTGGGAGCATCGATTAGTCCATCATAAAAGATATCAAGTATTTCATTTTTCTTGAGAGGATGATCAGGCAAATCATTAAGTAATTGGAGAAGCCTCCCCCAAGATTGTGGGAGACTCTCTTCTTCAATTTGCACAAAATTATATATTTCCCTTAAGGCAACTTGTTTCTTAGGAGCGGGGAAATATTTAGCAGAGAAGTAATAAATCATATCCTGGGGACTACGCACACAACCAGGATCAAGAGAATTAAACCATGTTTTAGCATCACCCTTTAATGAGAACGGAAATAACTTAAGGATATAATAGTAGCGAGTTTTCTCATCATTAGTGAATAGGGTGGCTATATCATTTAATTTAGTAAGATGTGCCACAACAGCTTCAGATTCATAGCCATAGAAAGGATCAGATTCAACCAAAGTAATTATCTTAGGATCTACAGAGAAATCATAATCCTTATCGGAAATAGAGATAGGTGAAGTAGCAAAAGCAGGGTCATATTTCATTCTAGCATTCAAGGATTTTTTTCTTTCAGCTTAGCTAATAATTTCTTAAGATCATATCTATCATTGCAAGCTAAAAAGTCTCTAGCGGTTTCTTCATCCATAACATAACCCTCAGGCACAACAAGCAATTCATATCTACAGGGAGAATCTTCATCATCACTTTCATCAATATTATCAGTTTCAATAATTTCATTCTCTCTAACCCTAGCAAGTTGTTCATCAAGAAATTTACCTAGTGGCACAGTATTATCAAGCATAGAAGTAGTTGCATCATAAGCATCATGCAAAGCAGAAGTGGCATCATCAATAACATGCGACATATCAAAATGAATAGCAGGAGTAGGTGTCACAAGTTTACTCATAACAGAAGGTGAATCAAGTGCAGAGCTAGATTGCAGTTCCTTACCTCCCCTCGTAGTTGAGGGAAAAATCTTGGTTCTTTTATCTTTCAAGTTCTTCATAGTGATCAGCAGATATAAATCCCAAGTGACTCAAAGAATAGAGCTATGCTCCCCGGCAACGGCGCCTGAAAGTAGTCTTGATAACCCACAAGTATAGGGGGTCACAACAGTTTTCGAGGATAGAGTATTCAACCCAAATTTATTGATTCGACACAAGGGGAGCCAAAGAATATTCTCAAGTATTAGCATCTGAGTTGTCAATTCAACCACACCTGGAAGACTTAATATCTGCAGCAAAGTATTTAGTAGCAAAGTAATATGGAATTAACGGTAACGGTGGCAAAAGTAGTAGTAGTAGCAGTTTTGTAGTAATTGTAACAGTGGCAACGGAAAAGTAACTAAGCAAAGATCAATATGTGAAAAGCTCGTAGGCAATGGATCAGTGATGGATAATTATGTCGGATGTGATTCCTCATGCAACAGTTATAACATAGGGTGACACAGAACTAGCTCCAGTTCATCAATGCAATGTAGGCATGTATTCCGAATATAGTCATACATGCTTATGGAAAAGAACTCGCATGACATCTTTTGTCCTACCCTCCCGTGGCAGCAGGGTCCTATTGGAAACTAAGGGATATTAAGGCCTCCTTTTAATAGAGTACATGAACAAAGCATTAACACATAGTGAATACATGAACTCCTCATACTACGGTCATCACCGGTAAGTATCCCGATTATTGTCACTTCAGGGTTAATGGATCATAACACATAATAGGTGACTATAGACTTGCAAGATAGGATCAAGAACTCACATATATTCATGGAAACATAATAGGTTCAGATCTGAAATCATGGCACTCGGGCCCTAGTTACAAGCATTAAGCATAGCAAAGTCATAGCAACATCAATCTCAGAACATAATGGATACTAGGGATCAAACCCTAACAAAACTAACTCTATTACATGATAAATCTCATCCAACCCATCACCGTCCAACAAGCCTATGATGGAATTACTCACGCACGACGGTGATCATCATGAAATTGGTAATGGAGGAAGGTTGATGATGACGATGACGACGGATTCCCCTCTCCGGAGCCCCAAACGGACTCCAGATCAGCCCTCCCGAGAGAGATTAGGGCTTGGCAGTGGATCTGTATCGTAAAACGTGATGAATCCTTATCTCTGATTTTTTTTCTCCCCGTACGTGAATATATAGAGTTGGAGTTGAGGTCGGTGGAGCACCAGGGGGCCCACGAGGCAGGGGGCGCGCCCCCCACCCTCGTGGACATGGTGTGGGCCCCTGGTCTTGATTCTTTCGCTAGTATTTTTTATATATTCCAAAAATATTCTCCGTGAAGTTTTAGGTCATTCTGAGAACTTTTATTTCTGCACAAAAATAACACCATGGCAATTCTACTGAAAACAACGTCAGTCCGGGTTAGTTCCATTCAAATCATGCAAGTTAGACTCCAAAACAAGGGCAAAAGTGTTTGGAAAAGTAGATACGTTGGAGACGTATCACTCTATCACTCATAAGCCTCCTTATATCTTCCTCAAAACAGCCACCATACCTACCTATTATGGCATTTCCATAGCCATTCTGAGATATATTGCCATGCAACTTTCCACCGTTCCATTTATTATGACACGCTCCATCATTGTCATATTGCTTTGCATGATCATGTAGTTGACATCGTATTTGTGGCAAAGCCACTTTCATAATTCTTTCATACATGTCGCTCTTGATTCATCGCATATCCCGGTACACCGCTGGAGGCACTCACATAGAGTCATATTTTTGTTCTAGTATCGAGTTGTAACATTGAGTTATGAGTAAATAAAAGTGTGATAATCATCATTATTAGAGCATTGTCCCATGTGAGGAAAGAAAAAAAAGAGGGCAAAGAAGCCCAAATAAAAAAAAGAGGCCAAAGAAGCCCAAACAAAAAAATGAGAGAAAAAGAGAGAAGGGACAATGTTACTATCCCTTTTCCACACTTGTGCTTCAAAATAGCACCATGGTCTTCATGATAGAGAGTTTCTTATTTTGTCACTTTCATATACTAGTGGGAATTTTTCATTATAGAACTTGGCTTGCATATTCCAATGATGGGCTTCCTCAAAATGCCCTAGGTCTTCGTGAGCAAGCAAGTTGGATGCACACCCACTTAGTTTCTTTAGATGAGCTTTCATACACTTATAGCTCTAGTGCATCCGTTGCATGGCAATCCCTACTCCTCGCATTGACATCAATTGATGGGCATCTCCATAGCCCGTTGATTAGCCGCGTCAATGTGAGACTTTCTCCTTTTTTCTCTTCTCACATAACCCCCATCATCATATACTATTCCACCTATAGTGCTATATCCATGGCTTGCGCCCATGTATTGCGTAAGGGTTGAAAAGGCTGAAGCGCGTTAAAAATTATGAACCAATTGCTCGGCTTGTCATCGGGGTTATGCATGAGGGGAGCATTTTGTGTGAGGAAAATGAAGCATGGCCAAACTATATGATTTTGTAGGGATAAGCTTTCTTTGGCTATGTTATTTTGAAAAGACATAATTGCTTGGTTAGCATGCTTGAAGTATTACTACTTTTATGTCAATATTAAACTTTTATCTTGAATCTTTTGGATCTGAACATTCATGCCAAAATAAAGAGAATTACATTGAAAATTATGTTAGGGAGCATTCCACATCAAAAATTCTGTTTTTATCATTTACCTACTCGAGGACGAGCAGGAATTAAGCTTGGGGATGCTTGATACGTCTCCAACGTATCTATAATTTTTGATTGTTCCATGCTATTATACTATCTGTTTTGGATGTTTAATGGGATTTATTATACCTTTTTATATTATTTTTGGGACTAACCTATTAACCGAAAGCCCAATGCAAATTGTTTTTTTGCCTATTTCAGTGTTTCGCAGAAAAGGAATATCAAACGGAATGAAACCTTTGCGAGGATCTTTTTTTTGGAAAAACGTGATCCATAAGACTTGGAGTGGATGTCAAGGAAGCAGCGAGGCGGCCACGAGGTAGGAGGGCGCGCCTCCCACCCTCGTGGGCTCCTCGCAGCTCCACCGACCTACTTCTTTCGCCTATATATACTCTTATACCCTGAAAACTACGGGGAGAGCCACGAAACACCTTTTCCACCGCTGCAACCTTCTGTAACTGTGAGATCCCATCTTGGGGCCTTTTCCGGCGATCTGTCAGAGGGGGGTTTGATCACGGAGGGCTTCTACATCAACACCATAGCCTCTCCGATGATGTGTGAGTAGTTTACCATAGACCTTTGGGTCCATAGTTATTAGCTAGATGGCTTCTTATCTCTCTTTGGATCTCAATACAAAGTTCTCCCCAATCTTCTTGGAGATCTATTCGATGTAACTCTTTTTGCGGTGTGTTTGCCGAGATCCGATGAATTGTGGGTTTATGAACTTGATTATCTATGAATATTATTTGATTCTTCTCTGAATTCTTATATGCATAATTTGATATCTTTGTAAGTCTCTTCGAACTATCGGTTTAGTTTGGCCTACTAGATTGATCTTTCTTGCAATGGGAGAAGTGTTTAGCTTTGGGTTCAATCTTGCGGTGCTCGATCCCAGTGACAGAAAGGGAAACGAAACGTATTGTATTATTGACATCGAGGATAAAAAGATGGGGTTTATATCATATTGCTTGAGTTTATCCCTCTACGTCATGTCATTTTGCCTAAAGCGTTACTCCGTTCTTATGAACTCAATACTCTAGATGCATGCTGGATAGCGGTCGATGTGTGGAGTAATAGTAGTAGATGCAGAATCGTTTCGGTCTACTTGTCACGGACGTGATTCCTATATTCATGATCATTGCCTTAGATATCATCATAACTATGCGCTTTTCTATCAATTTCTCGGCGGTAATTTGTTCACCCACCATAATACATGCTATCTTGAGAGAAGCCACTAGTGAAACCTATGCCCCCAGGTCTACTTTACATCATATAAGTTTCCAATCTACAATTCTAGTCTACTATTTATTTTGCAATCTTTATTTTCCAATATATATCACAAAAATACCAAAAATATTTATCTTATTATCTCTATCAGATCTCACTCTCGTAAGTGACCGTGAAGGGATTGACAACCCCTTTATTGCGTTGGTTGCGAGGTTCTTGTTTGTTTGTGTAGGTACTAGGGGACTTGCATGTAGTCTCCTACTGGACTGATACCTTGGTTCTCAAAAACTGAGGGAAATGCTTACGCTACTTTGCTGCATCACCCTTTCCTCTTCAAGGGAAAACCAACACATGCTCAAGAGGTAGCAGGGAGCGCTTTGCTTTATATAAGAGTTTGTCCAGGCTTGTCCTTTGCTACAAAAAGGATTGGGCCACCTTGCTGCACCTTAGTTACATTTGTTACTTGTTACCCATTATGAATTATCTTATCACACAACTATCTGTTACCGATAATTTCAGCACTTGCAGAGAATACCTTGCTGAAAACCGCTTGTCATTTCTTTATGCTCCTCGTTGGGTTCAACACTCTTACTTACCGAAAGGACTACGATAGATCCCCTATACTTGTGGGTCATCACTGGGATACCAGTCAAAACTATAAAGGATGTTCCGGAGTTCATTTTGTTCTCAATCCACATGATCCAACGCCAGTCAAATCCTTTGAGTCTAAGCATGTCAAGAATAAAATGCTCCATAGTGTCGAACACTTTTTAAAAATAGAGCTTTAAAATGACAACTTGAGGCCAGAAGCCTTGCATTGGTGCAAGTATTTGTATGCCCACCCCCAAACAGTCTTGTATTGTCTGTGTTTTAATAAAACAATATTGGTTTTGGTTCACAAGTTTCAGGATCCAAGTTTGGAGACGTTCCGCAAGGATTTTTGTTAAGACCTTCAAGACATAGTTCAAAAGTGAAATCGGACAGAAGTTATTGACTTGCTTTAGCATGGTCTTCTTAGTAATTGGTATGATTGGCGAATTATTCAGACATTGCAAACTGATTTTGTCCTGCTAGAAATCTTAGCAGAGCATGCAAAAATACGAGGCTATAATGTGCTAACAAATGTTCAAAAATTTAAGGGTAAATCCTTCTCGTCCTGGTGCCCTATCGGCCGGAATTAGTTTGATTATCATGTCAATCTCTTCTTTAGTAGACGGTTTAGACAAAGCATCAAGCCCTGGATCGAATGAATAACTTATTCAAGGTTGAAATCATATATAGGCACATCAAGCATATTGGCTCATCAAGCCTGTCACAGGCTCATGGCCCTTCTCCTTTAATCGTGCTTGTGACCGGCTATGTTGAGACAACATAGATAGAGGTTCGTGGAAAAAATATGAACAACATAAGTAAAAGAATATTACCATGATGAGTTTACTACTTCTCCCATTTTTATTTTCTCACAAAAAATCACTTTTATTTAAAAAATTACAAATAAATTTGAGCAACTAAAAATATCTTGGCGACAACATATTTTCATTCATGTCATACAAAACTCACATAGCACATAAGGATTGTTATGTACAGTATATATTAGAAGCATATGTGTACTCATTTCATAAAACAAACACATGTGAAAACTTAAACATAAAATATAATAAACAAAACAATGAGATAAAATAGTATAAGGAAAACAAGAAGTATAAATGATAAGAAAAATAGTGGAATAAATAATTTTTTTAAATCCCGACATTACCTATTGACTTGTCTCATGCAATTTGGAGGTATGCGGCATCCTGGCATTTCCCGCATTGAGTGGGGAATAGGATTCCATGGCACGAGTGTGACCATTGTCTCATCCATCGCAATGCTCTGGCTTATTATTATTACTCGACTATGCGACTATGCCATAGTCTAGAATCATAGACAAAAATGCCTGCCCAACTATAAGTAAGTTTTCAACAGAGGAAATGATGATTATCGCGAGGCATAGTAATGGAATTCGACCTTTTTGAGGTGATGCATAAAAAGATATTGCCTCATCTTAAGTTGTGTCGGGAGGGAGAAGTGTGTGTGTGTGTGGGGGGGGGGGGGGTATTACCGCTATCGCCCTTAGGGCTTGTTCTGGAGTCCTCTGACTTCACGCTCCACGAACTCCTCTAGCAGAGTGGAGCCGAACATTCTAAACTCCTAGAAGCAAAGCCGCGAGAAGTCATGATAGATCGTAGTCTTATTTTGAGGAGTTAGAGAATATGAGAAATCACAACTTCATGAATCCTCCAAAACGTGGACTTGGCTGAATTTATAAGCCTTGCCACCCGGAAGTGAAACAAAACACTTTGTTTAGTCTCTATCCCCTTCTGTCGTTCTTCGTGAAATCAAGATCGTAGCTTATTCCTGCCTCCATATTGGATTTCCATCCCACGGGATGATAACCGGCCAATATGGAGCTAGACAGGCCAACAGCTGATGTCAGCCCAAGGTGGCGATGTAAACCTGATTTCTTGCTATCGAACACATGGGAATAGTTGCACGGAGTGAGAAGCTAGGTTGAGAAGCTGAACTTTTGGAGTTGAGGGAGTTGGTAGGACTTCAAAATAGGCCCTTAAGGAGTCATGAATAGGGTCATGTAGCACCAACACAACCATAGCCTAAATCATCGCAATGCCTCTGATAGTCTTTTTTTTACTTCTACTCCACTATGCCATAGTCTATAATCACAGTAAAAATGTCTTCCGAAATATAAGTAAGTTTTCAACAGAGCAAGTGACAATTGATTATGCTCCATTGGCGCAAGGTATGGTAATGGAGCCTGTCCTTTTTAGGGTGATGGAAGAAAAGAAAATGACAACCAATGATCATGTCAATTCCCAGGACCAAAGAGGCTCTGAGAGCGGAAAGTCCACCATATATCCTCAATTAAACTGTAGTATTATCTAATTTGACATTCTATCATACTCTCCCATTCTAAACTATTAAGGTGTATATTTTTCCGCTGGGGGGGGGTATTACCGCTATCGCCCTTAGGGCCTGTTCTAAAGTCCTCTGACTTCACGCTCCACGAAATCCTCTAGCGGATCAGAACTGAACGTCCTAACTCCTCGAAGCAAAGCTTCAAGAAGTCGTGATAGATCGTAGTGTTATTTTGAGGATTTAGAGAATCTGAGAAATCACAACTTCATGAATCCTTCAAAATATGGACTTGGCTGAATTTATAAGGCTTGCCACCCTGAAGTGAAAGAAAACACTTCGTTTAGTCTCTATCTCCTCCCGTCATTCTTCATGAAATCAAGCTCATAGATTATTCCTGCCTCCATATTGGGCTACCAGCCCATGGGACGATCATCAGCTAATATGGAGCTAGACAGGCCAATAGCGGTTGTCAGCCCAAGGTGGCGATGCAAACATGATTTCTTGCTATCGAACGCACGGGAATAGTTGCGTGGAGTGAGAAGCTAGGTTGAGAAGCTGAACTTTTGGAGTTGAGGGAGTTGGTAGGACTTCAAAACAGGCCCTTGATGAGTCAGGAATAGGGTCACGTAGCACCAACACAACCATAGCCTAAATCTTCGCAACACCTCTGATAGTCCTTTTACTTCTACTCCACTATGACATAGTCTATAATCAATTAAACCATAGTATTATCTAATTTGTATAACCAAGATATAACCGAAAGGATCCTGAGAGAGCAGAAAGTCCGTCATATATCCTTAATTAAACCATAGTATTATCTAATTTGTATAATATTCTCTCATACTCTCCCGTCTAAACTATTAAGGTGTATATTTTTTTCCAAAGTCAAATTGTTCTATGCTTGATCAAACTTATAAAGAAAAATATGAGGATTTACAATACTAAATAAATAAAATAGAACCATATATTTATGATGAACCTAATTATTCAGAGATGGTACGGTACATTTTGATATTTTTCTCTATAAATTTGGTAAAAATATATATTAAGGTTTGACTTTCAACGAATCAATACATATTATATTCTAGTTCGAAAGGGATGTAAGGGAATAAAACTTCTATCCCCAGTTGATGCAAAGTTCAATTATGGAATTTTCTAGATGTATAACTTGCACTTGTTTTTCTGCAAATCATTGGACAAACTATGTCAACCAATGCAACGAGTGATCCGCAATTCCCCGATCCGCCGGCACTGAGGGGAGCTATCGTTGACATTAACGCAGCCGTGATACGTCTCCAACGTATCTATAATTTTTTATTGTTCCAGGATGTTATATTATCAATCTTGGATGTTTTATAATCATTTTATATCTTTTTCTAGTACGTACCTATTGACATAGTGCCAAGATCCAGTTGCTGTTTTTTGCATGTTTTTTACATCGCAGATAATCAATACCAAACGGAGTCCAAATGCAGCGAAACTTTTTGTGGATTTTTTTGACCAGAAGACAACCAATGGGCCGAATAAGCACATGGGGGCTGGTCCAAGGGGAGAACAACCCATCAGGGCGCGCCTGGAGGCCCAAGCGCGCCCTGGTGGGTTGTGCCCACCTCGGGTGCCCACCCCCCGGACCACCTCTTTGCTCTATAAATACCGCAATATTCCAGAGACCCTATGGGAGTCAACAAAAATTAATTCCAGCCGGCGCGGAGTCCAGAACCACCAGATCCAATCTAGACACCATCACAGAGGGGTTCACCACTTCCATTGGTGCCTCTCCGATGATGCGTGAGTAGTTCTTTGTAGACCTTCGGGTCAGTAGTTAGTAGCTACATGGATTCCTCTCTCTCGTTTGATTATGAATACAATGGTCTCTTGAAGAACCATATGATGTAACTCTTTTGCGGTGTGTTTGTTGGGATCCGATGAACTTTGAGTTTATGATCAGATCTATCTCTTTTTATCCATGGAAGTTATTTGAATCTTCTTTGATCTCTTATATGCATGATTGCTTATAGCCTCGTATTTCTTCTCCGATATTTGGGTTTTTTTGGCCAACTTAATCTATTTATCTTGCAATGGGAAGATGTGCTTTGTAGTGGGTTCGATCTTACGGTGCTTGATCCCAGTGACAGAAGGGGAACCGACACGTATGTACCGTTGCTACTAAGGATAAAACAACGGGGTCTATTTCTACATAAATAGATCTTGTCTACATCATGTCATCATTCTTATTGCATTACTCCGTTTATCCATGAACTTAATACACTAGATGCATGCTGGATAGCGGTCGATGTGAGGAGTAATAGTAGTAGATGCAGGCAGGAGTCGGTCTACTAATCTTGGACGTGATGCCTATGTAATGATCATTGCCTGGATATCGTCATGAGTATTTGAAGTTCTATCAATTACCCAACACTAATTCGTTTACCCACCGTTTTCTATTTTTCTCGAGAGAAGCCACTAGTGAAACCTACGGCCCCCGGGTCTCTTTCTCATATTATTTGCCTTTGCGATCTATTTTATTTGCCTTTTATTTTCAGATCTATTAAACCCAAAAATACAAAAATACCTTGCTGCAATTTGTTTTATTTGGCGTTCGATCTATCAATATTTACATCTCTCTCACGTCCGTTTGCCAATTTGTGGCACCGGTACCTGAAAGGTATTGACAACCCCTTTTACACATTGGGTTGCGATTATTTATTATTTATGTGCAGGTGATGTTTATGTAGTGTTGCTTGGTTCTCCTACTTGTTCGATAACCTTGGTTTCATATCTGAGGGAAATACCTACCGCCGCTGTGCTGCATCGTCCCTTCCTCTTTGGGAAAATACCGACGTAGCTTGAAGCCGCTATCACAAGGAATTTCTGGCACCGTTGCCAGGGAGGATCAAGTCAAGATAGTCTCCCGGCCACGTGCCAATTTCTGGCGCCGTTGATGGGGAGGATCGTCTACATGTACCTGGTTCCTAATCGCAAATCTCATCTCCTCGCAATTTACATTATTTTCCAATTGCCTCTCGTTTTCCTCTCCCCCACTTCACAAAAAATGCTGTTTTATTCGCCCACTTTTTCGTTCGTCGTTTTCTTGCCAGATCTATCTGTGTTCTTGCTTTCTAGTCATAATGGCTAGCGTGCCTACTCCTCCTTTGTCACCAGATTTTGAAGTTCTTTACTTCAAGCAAAGACAAGGAGAAAATTTGAAAGATGCGTGGTATAGGCTTATGGAATTGTAACATCCCAAATTTTCAATTTGGAATGTTATACATTAGATCATCATGCATATCATATTTTATTTTGCATTTTGGTTGATCCTAGAAATTCTACGCAACTCAATGACCCACGGAGAGAGTTGAGGATTTCGTTATTTTCATATTTGAGTTTTCTCAAATTTTGAGAATAGGATCATTTGATTTTATTTATTTTATCATCAATTATTTCTATTACAAAAAATATGAGAGAGGGAATAAAATGACTTTCCCAAAATAAAGAAATATTGAGGATTTAATAATAAAATCAAATAAGATTTTATTTCAGAGTTTTTCAGTGTTTTATTTGAATTTAGGAAAAATGTGCGTTTTTCAAAATTGCATTTAGGGCCCAAATAAATGTTCACCTTGTGCGGCTTGATTTTAGAAGCCCGTGAAAATTTATTTTGGATTTTTTGGAGTCCGTTTAGTATTTCTTTTATTTTTCTTCCGAGCGGAATAATTAAAAAAAATCGGCGTTCGTCGTTTTTCTTTTTCTCGGATTAAATCCACGATTTTTCTGATCGCGATTCCTGATCCGATTTTCGTTTTAGTTTAACTTTTCGCTCGTTTTTCGGAATCAGGCGATTCAAGCGCCTAGAGTTTCGTCTCGAAACCCTCTATCCGTTTAACCAACTTAAACAAGATTTTGCGACTGCAAAATTTTTCCTAGATCCAGATTACTAGAACGAAGTTGTTTTCTTTCGCCGTTTGATTTTCGTTGCTTCGTTCGATTTGATTCTTTTTGCCAACCGGAGTTCTTAAGTTGAACCTTCTGGTTAGATCTCTTATTTGAGTTTTACCTGTGCATTAGATGAGTACTTATTGTATGCTTGTTTGTTTGTTTGCGATGGAATACCCGGAGTGCGCCGCCTGTTACTTCGAATCGTCAGGTTTCGCGGATCATCAGCAAGGCAAGTAACACTTTGATCATACTTTTCTACTACCCAGTTTTATTGCATTAGATCAATCCTCACACATTGCATGATTAGTATCTAATTAAATTGTGGGATGGGAAGTAGATGAGGTAGTACCTATTACCTGTTTATTATCAAACCTTTGGGAGTTACTTCTACGTTTGCTTATTATGCCATGCTATGCCAGTAGACGTGGATTGGGTGAGTGAATTCCATTACAGATGTGAGACTGTTAATTAATGGTTTATCTAAGGTGGCAACTTAAACACACATCTGGGTGGATTGAGGCACCTGGGTATTCCAGGACTTGCCTGTTTTCTTTTGGACCGCCACCCAGGCTCAAAGGGATCATGAGACTATTCATACTAGAAACTTCCGTGTGCAGCCACAAGCTATTATGGGCTCTAGCATAGTTGACTAAGTCGGGCGAACTCTTACAGTGGTAGACTAGCAGATGTAGGGGATGTAGGTGGTACGGTCTACCCGATCGTAAGGTGCTAGCGCTTCTGAAAGACTATGTCTCGGTCATCCGTCTTCTCAAACACCATGTAGTGCGAGAAACCAAACGGAGGCGATCGAGTCTTATGGGGAAAAGTGCGCAAACCTCTGCAGAGTGTAATAAACTAATCATGGTTAGCCGTGTCCCCGGTTATGGACATCTTGAGTATCTAGTACCTGGATTATCATGTGAATCTCAACATGTTACTCTAAATTAATTTTGTTGGGTTATGTTCAATGATGATGCTTAATTGGGATTGAGAATGCTGTCAACCATTCCCAATGTTTAACAACCACCATGATAGTAATTAAATTTTATTCCTTTGAAGTAGGGAAAAATTGGCTTTACGCAAAACTGTAACCATAGAGCTTTCCACCAGCCAAATATGCATATAGTATAGCTGTTTCATTCCATTACTCTCTATGTGTTACCTTGCCAGCATATTCCATGTGCTGACCCGTTTCGGGCTGCAACGTTAATGTTGCAGACTTTTCAGACGACGATTAAGGAGTTTTTAGGTCGTGGTTCTATACTCAGTGATGCCATTGGAGTTGATGGACTCACTTATCTTCCAAGCCTTCCGCTGTTATCGTTATTAGATGGCCTTAAGCCATATTTATTGTAATAAGTTCTCTCTTGAGACACTCGATGTAATAAGTGTGTGATTGCTACTCTGCTATAAATCCTCTGAGTACTGTGTGGTGTCAGCATTACTGATCCAGGGATGACACCGGAGCACAGAGATCAGACTGTTTGAGGTCTGGTCGCTACAGAGATGGTATCAGAGCACACGCTGACTGTAGGACACGACCACTAAGCACAAGACCTAGATCACTATTCACTCTCTTCTCTTCTGACTTCTCATCTTTTCTACTCTTTAGGATGGCGGATGCAAGGAATAAGTTCACGCAACCGGATGAAGATACACCCTTTGTACGCCACTTAAAGGAAGTCACTAGATACCTGAACATAGGAGTACCAAGCTTCACGGGAACCTACAACACCACTTTACCTGAAGAAGAGCGTTGGATGATTCAAGTTCAAGTTCCAGGAAGGACGTTCATGCCAGTCACTGAGCCCATAGAGTTTTCTTTTGATGCACCAACTTGGAGTCTAGGAAAGAGCATGGCAGCTCACATCACCATGGGACGCATTGGAGAAGTCTACCGCAAGGATCTCAAGGATACTATCTACCAGATTTGTGGGCGCCGAGATGAACACTGGGAGATGATCAGCACCAGGAAGGATAGATCAATTGCAGCTTTTATCCAGGAGTTAAACCAGCATATTCGACGACAGGAGAACCAGATGTGCACCGACATGATAGATCTGAAGAAGGCTAAGACTAGAATCAAGGAACTGGAGGAAGAACTCAAGGCTACATGGGAAGATTATGAAGAAGAAATTGAAGTATTGGTGGAGAAGAATGACGACCTAATCAAGAAGATTGGAATATTTATGGGAGGCCCTATGCCAGTAGATGAAGACGAAGAACCCCAGGAGATTAGCCCGAAAGACTACATCATCATCGACGGCACCGACTCGGAACTAGATAGTAGCGACGATGACTATGTTGATGAAGCTGGAGCAGATATCAGGGAGTCAACGACTGTAGAATATTTCTAGTAGACCACCTCATTAGTAGTAGTAGTCCACCATGTAAATATAGTAGTCCGAGCACTTTTGCGATAGATAGATCGATTGTATGCCCTTGTTTGATTGATTGAAGTGAATTGTTTGTTTTGCCTCATGTGCGTATGGGTAGTGTTTTCTCTTTAGACCCCCTCTATTCTTATATCTCATCTTTTCTAAACCCTTATATGCCTCCGAGACGTGACCCCGGATTTGCCTTTCCACCGGAGCTCACCCAGTTGATCCAGCAGCAGAACACATTGATGCAGTTGCTAGTCCAGAATCAGAATCAGGGGAACAACAACAACAACCCACCACCACCACCAGCACCTGTTGACCACTTAGCCCGTTTTCTTAGACTGAATCCGCCGGTGTTTTCCAGTAGCACCGAGCCGATAGTAGCGGACGATTGGCTCCGCAAGACAACTAGGGAGTTGACCACAGCAGGATGCACATATGCGGAGAAGGTGAAGTTTGCCACACATCAGTTAGAAGGACCCGCAGCATCATGGTGGGAGAATTTCACCGCCATTTTCCCAGTAGACACTGTCACATGGGACCAGTTTCAGCAGGCTTTTCGTACTGCACACGTTTCAGCAGGAGCTATGGCCATGAAGAAGCGTGAGTTTCGCAACTTGCGCCAAGGAGGACTCAAGTAAATTGCCTAACATGAGTTGTGCAGGAGGAAGTACCAGTGGTAAGGGATTTCCCTGATGTATTTCCAGAGGAGTTGCCAGGCATGCCACCGGATAGAGATATTGAGTTTTTGATTGAGCTATTGCCAGGCACAGGGCCAATATCAAAGAGACCATATAGGATGCCAGCAAAGGATTTGGTGGAAATTAAGAAGCAGATTAAGGAGTTACTGGATAAAGGATATATTCGCCCAAGTTCTTCGCCTTGGGGATCGCCAGTACTTCTAGTGGAGAAAAAGGATGGATCGTTAAGGATGGTTGTTGATTATCGAGGATTGAATGAAGTAACGATCAAGAACAAGTACCCACTACCAATGATCAATGATCTGTTTGATCGGTTGCAAGGAGCTAAGGTATTTTCCAAGATCGATCTGCAATCAGGATACCACCAGTTGAAGATTTGAGAACAGGATATTCCGAAGACAGCTTTTACCACCAGGTATGGGCTGTACGAGTATACCGTTATGTCATTTGGTTTGACTAACGCACCTGCCTATTTTATGAACATGATGAACAAAGTGTTTATGGAGTTCTTCGATAAGTTCGCCGTAGTGTTCATTGATGATATCCTGGTTTATTCGAAGAATGAAGAGGAGCATAAGGAGCATTTGCGTTTGGTACTTGGAAGGCTCAGAGAACATCAATTATATGCCAAGTTCAGCAAATGTGAGTTTTGGTTGAAGGAAGTAGGATTCCTCGGACACGTTATATCAGGAGAAGGTATAGCAGTAGAACCCGCTAAAGTTGAAACCGTGACCAAGTGGGAAGCCCCAACAATAGTTGGAGAGATCCGGAGTTTTCTTGGACTCGCAGGATACTACTGGAGATTTATTGAGAATTTCTCAAAGATTGCGAAGCCTATGACGGAGTTGTTGAAGAAAGATACCAAGTTCATATGGACAGAGGAATGTGAGGCTAGTTTCCAGGAGTTGAAGAAACGCTTAGTTACCTCACCAGTATTGATCTTGCCAGACCAGACCAAGGATTATGAGGTGTATTGCGACGCTTCACGTCGAGGACTTGGAGCAGTGCTTATGCAGGAAGGGAGAGTTGTTTCATATGCCTCAAGACGACCGAAGCCTCATGAGTTGAATTATGCCACGCATGATTTGGAGTTAGCAGCCGTAGTGCATGCATTGAAGACATGGAGACATTTTCTCATTGGAAATCATTGTGAGGTGTACACGGATCATAAGAGTTTGAAGTACATTTTCACACAGAAGGAGTTAAATCTCAGACAAAGGAGATGGTTGGAGCTTATCAAGGATTATGATATGAAATTTCATTATCACCCCGGAAAGGCTAATGTAGTAGCTGACGCATTAAGCCGCAAGAGCCATGTCAATACATTAATGACGGGAGGAATACCAAGGGAGTTAGCAGAAAATCTTCGTGAACTATGTTTGGAAATAGTTCCGAAAGGCTATGTAGCAGCATTGGAGATTCAATCAACTTTGATGGATAGAATCAGAGAAGCTCAGAAAGCTGACAAAGAGATTGCTGCTATAAAGGAGAAACTGAGCAAAGGAAAAGCTAAAGGATTTCGTGAGGATGAGCACGACACCTTATGGTTTGAAGACCGCGTTTACGTGCCCAATGACCCGGAGATCAGGAAGTTGATTTTGCAAGAGGCACACGACTCACCGTATTCGATTCACCCAGGAAATACCAAGATGTATTTGGATTTGAAAGACATTTTCTGGTGGACCGGAATGAAGAAGGATATTGCGGAATATGTAGCAGTTTGTGATGTATGCCAGAGAGTAAAGGCAGAGCATCAGAAGCCAGCAGGATTGTTACAACCATTGCCGATACCCGAATGGAAGTGGGATAATCTAGGCATGGATTTTATCACGGGATTTCCCAGGACTCGTTCAGGCTATGACTCAATTTGGGTTGTAGTTGATCGATTGACGAAAGTAGCTCATTTCATCCCAGTAAAGACTACTTATACCAGTGCTAAGTTGGCAAAGATATACATGACCAGGATCGTATGTCTGCATGGAGTTCCGAGGAGTATCGTATCAGATAGAGGAACCCAGTTTACCTCAAAGTTCAGGAAGCAGTTGCACGAAACTTTGGGTACCAGGCTAGAGTTCAGTACAGCTTTTCATCCACAGACAGATGGACAGACCGAGAGAGTCAATCAGATTTTGGAGGATATGCTGAGAGCTTGTGCGCTAGATTACGGATCTAGTTGGGACGATAATTTGCCATATGCAGAGTTCTCTTACAACAACAATTATCAAACCAGTTTAAAGATGGCCCCTTTAGAAGCTTTGTACGGAAGGAGGTGCAGGACACCGTTGTCATGGGACGAAGTTGGAGACCGCCAGTTGTTTGGTCCTGACTTGATTAAAGAGTCTGAACAGAAGGTGAAGTTGATTCGCGATAGGCTCAGGATAGCCCAGTCCAGACAGAAAAGTTATGCAGATTCTAAACGCAAGGAGACAATTTACAAAGTCGAAGATAGAGCTTATCTTCGAGTATCTCCACTTCGGGGAACAAAGCGTTTTGGAGTTAAAGGGAAGTTAGTACCACGATTTGTAGGACCATATCGAGTTTTGGAGCGTATGGGAGAAGAGGCCTACAAGTTGGAATTGCCCGGAGGATTGTCCGGAGTACATGGTGTGTTCCACGTTTTTCAGTTAAAGAAATGTCACACGGAGATGGCTGACATACCGTTGAGAGACACAGTGCCTTTGGAAACTATTCAGTTGGATAAAGATTTGACCTACGAGGAGAAACCGGTCAAGATTCTCGAGTTTGCCAACCGAGTTACTCGCAGCAAGGTTATCAAGTTTTGCAAAGTTCAGTGGAGTCACCACACAGAGGATGAAGGCACCTGGGAACGAGAGGAAGATTTGCTCAAAGACCACCCTCACCTATTTTCTAGCCAACCCGAATCTCGAGGGCGAGATTCATCTTAAGGGGGGTAGGTTTGTAACATCCCAAATTTTCAATTTGGAATGTTATACATTAGATCATCATGCATATCATATTTTATTTTGCATTTTGGTTGATCCTAGAAATTCAACGCAACTCAATGACCCACGGAGAGAGTTGGGGATTTCGTTATTTTCATATTTGAGTTTTCTCAAATTTTGAGAATAGGATCATTTGATTTTATTTATTTTATCATCAATTATTTCTATTACAAAAAATATGAGAGAGGGAATAAAATGAATTTCCCAAAATAAAGAAATATTGAGGATTTAATAATAAAATCAAATAAGATTTTATTTCGGCGTTTTATTTGAATTTAGGAAAAATGTGCGTTTTTCAAAATTGCATTTAGGGCCCAAATAAATGTTCACCTTGTGCGGCTTGATTTTAGAAGCCCGTGAAAATTTATTTCGGAATTTTTGGAGTCCGTTTAGTATTTCTTTTATTTTTCTTCCGAGCGGAATAATTAAAAAAAATCGGCATTCATCGTTTTTCTTTTTCTCGGATTAAATCCGCGATTTTTCTGATCGCGATTCCTGATCCGATTTTCGTTTTAGTTTAAATCTTCGCTCGTTTATCGGAATCAGGCGATTCAAGCGCCTAGAGTTTCATCTCGAAACCCTCTATCTGTTTAACCAACTTAAACAAGATTTTGCGACTGTAAAATTTTCCCTAGATCCAGATTACTAGAACGAAGTTGTTTTCTTTCGCCGTTTGATTTTCGTTGCTTCGTTCGATTTGATTCTTTTTGCCAACCAGAGTTCTTAAGTTGAGCCTTCTGGTTAGATCTCTTATTTGAGTTTTACATGTGCATTAGATGAGTACTTATTGTATGCTTGTTTGTTTGTTTGCGATAGAATACCCGGAGTGCGCCGCCTGTTACTTCGAATCGTTAGGTTTCGCGGATCATCAGCAAGGCAAGTAACACTTTGATCATACTTTTCTACTACCCAGTTTTATTACATTAGATCAATCCGCACACATTGCATGATTAGGATCTAATTAAATTGTGGGATGGGAAGTAGATGAGGTAGTACCTATTACCTGTTTATTATCAAACCTTTGGGAGTTACTTCTACGTTTGCTTATTATGCCATGCTATGCCAGTAGACGTGGATTGGGTGAGTGAATTCCATTATAGATGTGAGATTGTTAATTAATGTTTTATCTAAGGTGGCAACTTAAACACACATCTGGGTGGATTGAGGCACCTGGGTATTCCAGGACTTGCCTGTTTTCTTTTGGACCGCCACCCAGGCTCAAAGGGATCATGAGACTATTCATACTAGAAACTTCCGTGTGCAGCCACAAGCTATTATGGGCTCTAGCATAGTTGACTAAGTCGGGCGAACTCTTAAAGTGGTAGACTAGCAGATGTAGGGGATGTAGGTGGTACGGTCTACCCGATCGTAAGGTGCTAGCGCTTCTGAAAGACTGTCTCGGTCATCCGTCTTCTCAAACACCATGTAGTGCGAGAAACCAAACGGAGGCGATCGAGTCTTGTGGGGAAAAGTGCGCAAACCTCTGCAGAGTGTAATAAACTAATCATGGTTAGCCGTGTCCCCGGTTATGGACATCTTGAGTATCTAGTACCTGGATTATCATGTGAACCTCAACATGTTACTCTAAATTAATTTTGTTGGGCTATGTTTAATGATGATGCTTAATTGGGATTGAGAATGCTATCAACCATTCTCAATGTTTAACAACCACCATGATAGTAATTAAATTTTATTCCTTTGAAGTAGGGATAAATTGGCTTTACGCAAAACTGTAACCATAGAGCTTTCCACCAGCCAAATATGCATATAGTATAGCTGTTTCATTCCATTACTCTCTATGTGTTACCTTGCCAGCATATTCCATGTGCTGACCCGTTTCGGGCTGCAACGTTAATGTTGCAGACTTTTCAGACGACGATTAAGGAGTTTTTAGGTCGTGGTTCTATACTCAGTGATGCCGTTGGAGTTGATGGACTCACTTATCTTTCAAGCCTTCCGCTGTTATCGTTATTAGATGGCCTTAAGCCATATTTATTGTAATAAGTTCTCTCTTGAGACACTCGATGTAATAAGTGTGTGATTGCTACTCTGCTATAAATCCTCCGAGTACTGTGTGGTGTCAGCATTACTGATCCAGGGATGACACCGGAGCATAGAGATCAGACTGTTTGAGGTCTGGTCGCTACAGGAATCTTATCATATTTGCAATTTAAAGGGGGACGCTAAGATCTTGCTTCGTAATTTTTACATAGGATTGGCTTTGCATCATAGACAACTCCTAGATTTTACCGCTAAAGGGAATTTTATTGAGCTTGATGCCAATGCTGCCTATGAAATTTTAGAAGGAATTTTGGGGGTTCCACCATAAAAGAAGGGGTTTTCTTCCACCCCAGAGGGAGTTCAAATGTTATATAAACTTGGTGATTTACATAAACATATGGTTGAAATACAAAAATATAATGAACCCCTCAAACATCTCAATGGTAGTATCAGTCGCATGAATAACTTAATTACTCTTTGCAACAAGCGATTGGATATTTTGGATCTAAAGATGGTTTCTTTTCCTGAGAATTTAGGGAAGCATAAAGAGCCTCCCAGGTTTGAGAAAACCCTTACAAAAGTTGTCAAAACCAAGGATGACAAAACTTAGATCCTTGCTCTATTCCTAGCTAAGGGCGTAAAACTATAGCGCTTGTTGGGAGGCAACCCAATGAATACAATTTATTTTTGCTTTTTGTTTTATGTTCTTGAGTGTTAGGACAATTATGCTACAGATATGATTGTGTTTTCTGTTTTAATTAGTGTTTGTGCCAAGTAAAGCCTTTAGGATCTCCTTGGGTGATAGTTGTTTGATCTTGCTGAAAGAAAACAGAAACTTTTGTGCTCGCGAAAATAATTTTCATTTTTAACCAGAGAGCGATAAAATACCAATTCCTTTTGCACTAGATTTTTATACAAATTTCCCAGGTCGTCCGAATTTTTCAGAGTTTTTGGAGTAATAGAAGTATCCGAAATATCCAGATTGCTACAGATTGTTCTATTTTTGACAGATTCTGTTTTCTTTGCGTTGCGTGCTTGTTTTGATGATTCTATGGTCTTATTTGATGAATTCTTGCAATAGAAAAGTTGGAATACAGTAGATATAATGCAAGAAAAAAATATGAATTGGTTTACTACATCACTTATAGTAGTGATTTGTTTTCTTATACTGACGGATCTCACAAAGGCTTTTGTTGAGTTTTGTGTGATTGAAGTTTATAAGTTTTGGGTTATCTTACGATGGATGAAGGAATGAGGAGTAAGAAGAGCCTAAGACTGGGGATGCCCCGGCATCCCAAGCTATTATCCAAAAGAGAGCAAGCAACTAAGAATGGGGATGCCCCGAGTGGCATCCCCTCTTTCTTCTAACGACCATCGGTATTTTACTCGAAGCTATATTTTTATTCATCACATGCTATGTGTTTTGCTTGGAGCCTCTTGTATGATATGAGTCTTTGCTTATTTTATTTTGTGTTTTTAGTCTTGATCCCTTGTTGGACACACCTATTTGATAGAGCCGAAATTATGCCCTGACTTGTTAAAATTGCTCTCTATGCTTCACTTAAATTTTTATGAGCTATGAATTTGCTCTAGTGCTTCACTTATATCTTTTTGAGCACGATGTGCTTTAGTATTTTTGAAGAAATTCTCTCTTGATTCACTTAGATTTATTTGAGAGTTAGTAAACTTTTTAAGAAATTCTCTCTTGCTTCACTTAAATTAATTTGAGAGAAAGTAATATTATGCTCATGATGTTCACTTATATTTGTTTGAGCTTGTCAAAAGAAACACATGAAAATTAGTCCCAAAGTGATAGATATCCAAGAAGGATATAATAAAAACTTTCATGAATATCATTGGACAAAATAAACTTGATTCTTATTAATAGTTTTGAGATCTGATGATGTGATATGTGAGTCATCTTGATGAGTCATTATGCTTTAGTAAGAATATTGGTGTTAAGGTTTGTGATTCCCTATGCAAGCACGAAAGTCAATAGTTATGCAATGAAATTATATCCTACTTGTGGTGCACTATTCGGTGTTAATTATGCTTAATGCTTGCTTATGAGATTATTCATTTCTTGGTTGGTCGCTTCCCAATCTTTTGCTAGCCTTCATTTTGCACAAAGTATGATCACTACTTGTGCATCCAAAATCATTTAAACCAGTTTTGCCACATGAATCCACTATATCTACCCATATGTGGTATTCTTTTGCTGTTCTAAGCAAATTTGTATGTGCCATCTCTAATATTCAAAATAAATTTCTCTTTTGTGTGCCCGTACCGCTCGTGAGGCGGTGAGGGTGGCTAATATTTTCCATACTTGATGTGTTATTCTCACGATGATTCTTTATTCACTTGTCATTGCACGAGAGTAAGGCAAAGGTATTAGGGATGCCCAGACCCGAAATGAAAAATGAATTTACTTTATGTTGTCAAATAATAAATTCCTTGGAAAGTGTTGGTATGGAAGGCACCCGTGGATACGGTTAGCCACGTAAAGTGAAAGAATGGTGGAAAAAGGAATTAAGTTTAATTTCTGTTTGGGAACCGCCTATGATATATCTAGCCTGGAAAGTGTTGGGAACTCTAAGTCGTTTTCGTTGGTGGGAAAAGTATGCCTCTCAAAATGTTTTTATCTCAATTTTTTCTTTGAGCTCTCGCACCTCTACAAATCCCCACTTCCCTCTGCGAAGGGCCTTTCTTTTACATTATGCAATTTGTTTTTGAATTTGAGTCTCCATCTTCTCTTATAAAAGCACCAACTAGGAGGCACTATGATCGCACTTGAGCATTGGGTGTAGTTAATATGCGAGTGTGTTTCATGAATGGATCAATGATTGAGCGTGATGGGCTAGGGATAACTTATTTTAGCGTTGATATTTTGAAAGACAAGGTTGCTTGTTGATATGCTTGAGTATTTAAGTTATCATGTCAAAACTAGACTATTTCTTTGAACAATATAAAAGTCCAAATGTCCATGCTATAAAGAAAAGAATATGAGATGACATGTTAGGTAGCATTCCACATCAAAAATTCTGTTTTTATCATTTACCTACTCGAGGACGAGCAGGAATTAAGCTTGGGGATGTTGATACGTCTCCAACGTATCTATACTTTTGATTGCTCCATGCTGTTATGTTATCAATCTTGGATGTTTTATAATCATTTTATGTCATTTTATATCATTTTTTGGTACTAACCTATTGACATAGTGCCAAGTGCCAGTTGCTGTTTTTTGCATGTTTTTTGCATCGCAGATAATCAATACCAAACGGAGTCCAAATGCAGTGAAACTTTTTGTGGATTTTTTTGGACCAGAAGACAACCAATGGGCCGGAGAAGCACCTAGGGGCAACTCCGAGGGGAGCACAACCCACCAGGGCGCGCCTGGAGGCCCAGGTGCGCCCTGGTGGGTTGTGCCCACCTTGGGTGCCCCCGGACCGCCTCTTTACTCTATAAATACCCCAATATTCCAGAAACCCTAGGGGAGTTGATGAAAATAAATTCCAGCCACCGCAGAGTCTAGAACCACCAGATCCAATCTAGACACCATCACGGAGGGGTTCACCACTTCCATTGGTGCCTCTCCGATAATGCGTGAGTAGTTCTTTGCGGACCTTCGGGTTCGTAGTTAGTAGCTAGATGGCTTCCTCTCTCTCGTTTGATTCTCAATACAATGGTCTCTTGGAGATCCATATGATGTAACTCTTTTGCGGTGTGTTTGTTGGGATCCGATGAACTTTGAGTTTATGATCAGATCTATCTCTTTTTATCCATGAAAGTTATTTGAATCTTCTTTGAGATCTTATATGCATGATTGCTTGTAGCCTCGTATTTCTTCTCCAATATTTGGGTTTTGTTTGGCCAACTTGATCTATTTATCTTGCAATGGGAAGAGGTGCTTTGTAGTGGGTTCGATCTTACGGTGCTTGATCCCAGTGACAGAAGTGGAACTGACACGCTTGTATCATTGCTACTAAGGATAAAACGATGGGGTCTATTTCTGCATAAATAGATCTTGTCTACATCATTTCATCGTTCTTATTGCATTACTCCATTTCTCCATGGACTTAATACACTAGATGCATGCTAGATAACAGTCGATGTGAGGACTAATAGTAGTAGATGCAGGCAGGAGTCGGTCTACTAATCTTGGATGTGATGCCTATGTAATGATCATTGCCTGGATATCGTCATGAGTATTTGAAGTTCTATCAATTTCCCAATAGTAATTCGTTTACCCACCGTTTTCTATTTTTCTCGAGAGAAGCCACTAGTGAAACCTACGGCCGCCGGGTCTCGTTCTCATATTATTTACCTTTGCGATCTATTTTATTTGCCTTTTATTTTAAGATCTATTGAACCCAAAAATAAAAAATACCTTGCTACAATTTATTTTATTTGGTGTTTGATCTATCAATATTTACAACTCTCTCACATCTGTTTGCCAATTTGTGGCACCGTTACCCGAAAGGGATTGACAACCCCTTTTACATGTCGGGTTGCGAGTATTTGTTATTTGTGTGCAGGTGTTTTTTTACGTAGTTTTGCTTGGTTCTCCTACTGGTTCGATAACCTTGGTTTCATATCTGAGGGAAACACCTACCGCCGCTGTGATGCATCATCGCTTCCTCTTTGAGGAAATACCAACGTAGCTTCAAGCCGCTATCAAGCCGTTGGGACATTCCTACACGGAGATCTAGGATCTGCACACCATTTCCAAAACATTCTTCACCTCGGATGACACCGCCTCTTGGAAGCGTCACCATACCACCTCTAAAGTCAGCCCTGCCGATTTTAGGTGCCAAAGCAAGGGTGCGACTATGGAAGTCCTGGTGCTCGCCTCCTCTACTTAGGATCACATATCATCTGTGGTTTGTGGCGATGGAGCTGGAGCAAGCTATGATCCGTGGACCCTTGATAATCCCCAAGTGTTGGGAATATGTAACACCCACGATGCGGCTATATCTCCCACGTGTCGGAGTATGACTTAGAGGCATACCGCATAGTAGGCATGTAGCAAGAGGGGTAATCTTTACACATCCCATGTACTGAATAAGAAAGGGATTAAGAGTTGGCTTACAATCGCCACTTCACACAATACGTAAATATAACATTACATCATCCAGAATACAATCAAGGTCCGACTACGGAACCAACATAAATAAAGACTACCCCAAATGCATAGATCCCCGATCGCCCCAACTGGGCTCCTCTACTGATCATCCGGAAAGGAAACATAGTAACGGCCCGAATCCTCGTCGAACTCCCACTTGAGTTCGGTCGCGTCCCCTGCACTGGCATCATCGGCACCTGCATCTGGTTTCCGAAGTAATTTGTGAGTCACGGGGACTCAGCAATCTCACACCCTCGTGATCAAGACTATTTAAGCTTATGGGTAGGAAAAGGTAGTGAGGTGGAGCTGCAGCACGCACTAGCATATGTGGTGGCTAACTTACGCAAATGAGAGCGAGAAGAGAAAGCAAAGCACGGTCGAGAAGCTATAACGATCAAGAAGTGATCCTGAAACCACTTACGTTCAAGCATAACACGAGACCGTGTTCTCTTCCCGGACTCCGCCGAAAAGAGACCATCACGGCTACACACACGGTTGATTCATTTTAATTAAGTTAAGTGTCAAGTTTTCTACAACCGGATATTAACAAATTCCCATCTGCCCATAATCGCGGGCATGGCTTTCGAAAGTTCAAAACCCTGCAGGGGTGTCCCAACTTAGCCCATCACAAGCTCTCACGGTCAACGAAGGATATTCCTTCTCCCAGGAAGACCCGATCAGACTCGGAATCCCAGTTACTAGACATTTCAACAATGGTAAAACAAGACCAGCAAAGCCGCCCGATATGCCGGCATATCCCGACAGGAGTCGCACGTATCTCGTTCTCAGGGCACACCGGATGAGCGCTCCGTACAACTAAAACCAAACCTCGAGTTTCCCCGAGGTGGCGCTGCAAAGGACTCTAGTTTGGACCAACACTTAGAGGAGCACTGGCCCGGGGGTTTAAAATAAAGATGACCCTTGAGTCCGCGGAACCCAAGGGAAAAAGGCTTAGGTGGCAAATGGTAAAACCAAGGTTGGGCCTTGCTGGAGGAGTTTTATTCAAGGCGAACTGTCAAGGGGTTCCCATTATAACCCAACCGCATAAGGAATGCAACATCAAGGAACATAACACCGGTATGACGGAAACTAGGGCGGCAAGAGTGGAACAAAACACCAGGCATAAGGCCGAGCCTTCCACCCTTTACCAAGTATATAGATGCATTAAGGTAAACAAGATATAATAATGATATCCCAACAATATCCATGTTCCAACATGGAACAAACTCCATCTTCACCTGCAACTAGCAACGCTATAAGAGGGGCTGAGCAAAGCGGTAACATAGCCAAACAACAGTTTGCTAGGAAAGGTGGGTTAGAGGTTTGACATGGCAATATGGGAGGCATGATATAGCAAGTGGTAGGTATCACAGCATAGCAATAGAGCGAACAACTAGAAAGCAAAGATAGAAGTGATTTCGAGGGTATGGTCATCTTGCCTGCAAAGTTCTCCGAATTGACGAAAGCTTGATCCTCGTAAGCATACTCAACGGGTTCCTCGATCACGTATTCGTCTCCCGGCTCTACCCAAAGCAAGAACACAAGCAAAGGACCAACAACCAATCACGGTGCAATGCGCAAGCAACATGATGCAAAACATGGCATGATATGCGGGATGTGATATGCAATGCATATGCGTGCTTCAGAAAGGAAATATTGAACCAGGCATCAACTTGGCAAACCAAGTGTGCCGCTGGAAAGATGAGATGATTTTGGTTGAAATCGATATAAAGATCACCGGAAACGGATACACGGTTTGCAAATGACAAGCAAGACAAGATATGATGCAAACTGCTTAAAACACCAACATGACCACTTGGATGCAAAGTATAAATATGCTACAACACCCAAACATGTGAACAAAAGATATGGCAGTCATGTACAGGAGATGCTCTACAAAACATGAACACTGAGCTAAAGCTAAAAACCACTAGAGCATGACTAAAACAGCATGGCAATAATGCAATAGCTAACAGTTTTGCAGACTTAGTGAAAATGCTAGACATAGCAGAAACAGATTCAACATGGCATCTTCACCAACTTGATTAACTCACTACAAGACATGTCATGGCATGGAACAAAATCTAGCATGAAGTAGACATGAAAATGAAGCTATCCATGTGCAAAGCAACCTCATGGCATGTTTGAATTAAATCACACAAAAATGACAAAATGACATCATGATGTAAAATGACATGTTTATTAACTTGCTCAAATGCAAAAACTAATGCCACCACTGGATTCATTGGATTTTTCTACCAAAAAAGCATATATAATATGTGGGGGTTACTGTAGGAAAAACATCACAAGTGCGACAAGTAAAAATCTGCCTAAAAGGGAAATATGACAGAATTGGAAAACTGCCTGATCTATACTGTCCAGATTTGGACTTGCCCGAAAAGGAAAGAGGGCCCTTTCCACAAATGGAAAGCGCGGGGTAATGAACAAAACACACACAAAAAGGAGGGAGCTGTGTGGTCTATGCGGGTGTGTGCAAGATAGTGGGGCCGAGACGTCAGTGCCACAAGAAAAATTAAAAGGCCGACGATAAACATGTGGAGGCTGGGATTCAAACCCTACACTCCTGGGTGGAACAACAAGACCACAACCACTACGCTGCTGTTGTTGTTACATGAAGTAGTTGCTGGGTCTCTTGACCTAACGACAGGCGGGGGCTGGCTGGTCCTGCCGGCGGCAGAGGAGAACGGTGCCGCTGCCAGCGAGCACGATGGCGACCACCGGAGCAGAGGTTCACCGGCGGGGCTGCGGAATTCGAAGGCGGGGCTAGGGTGTGCACGTGAAGCGGTTGTGGAAGGCGCGTGCTTGCGGTACCCGAGCACGAGCTCATGCTTGCCTCGGGCGCGGTACAGAACGGCGAGCGAGCGACGCGAGCAGGCAAGGTGCGCGCGCGGGGGCAGATGCATGCGGGGCTACGGGCACGGCGAGCGAGCGTGTGCGGACATGTGGGAACAGGGGAGAGCGCGAGTGCGCGTGTGCACGTGCAGCAGCAAAACATGCACAACTAAACTTCAGAGATCGCCGGAGCACTGCGAGCGCAGCGAAGACATGGATCGGGTGAGTGCTACGGGGTTCTACACGCCATGAAAAGAAATGGAGTGGGAGATGCCTTACTCAGCTCACCCTAGGACACAGAGAGGTTGACGGATACGCGCCGGAGGCGACCGGAGCGAGCTTTGAACTTGGTGAAGATGCTGTCCAGGAAGAAGAGGACGAAGAGGACGGCGGGGAGGTAGATCCAGAGGCCATGGCGGTGCGGGCGCTTCGAGGTAGGAGATGGAGAGGTACTTGGAGTTCCTCTCCATGGTGGCCGAGGGGGTCGGAAGCGCGGTGACGAGCTACTCCGAGCTCGAGCTCAAGCTCGGCCGGAGCATGGTGGGAAGGGCGACAGCGTGGCGTGGCTAGCCTTACCTGGCGGCGGCGATGGAAGGAGAGGAGGGGGATCGGTCGAGGCGAGACCCTAGGGCACCGAGGACAACTTTATAGGGGGTCTAGGGAGCTTCTCCAGCCGTCAAATCGATCGGACGTCGACGTGGCGCTTCTGGATGAGCGTCGTACAGAGGAGGACGACTCTTTGTCGTTGGAGGCTTGGTGGGCTAAGATGAACAGGCAAGTGGCCAGGTGGGCTGCGGCTGGAAGAGGCCTCGGCTGGGCTGAGGCTGCTGGCTCCTGCTCTTCTCTATTTCCTCAAACAGGAAATGAAACAGAAAAGCACAGGGGAAAAGGAGAGGAGTATGAGAATGATGAAAATATGCTCAAGCTCCTAGAATTGTGCTCTATTTAAGAAAATTGGTTTGGAATTTTTTAACGGAAGTAAAATAATTCAAGTTTGAATTAAATCCAAACTTGAACCATTTTAAACCCTAACCAAAACAACTTAGATAAGGCTGAGATTCAGTAGAGAGGTTTAGGACATGATGACTGAATTGTGAGGAAGTGTTGAACATTGATGGAGGAGGACAAGACGGCACTTGCCAAATAGAAGAAATAGAAGGAGGGGAGGGGTGATGCTGAAGGAAATATGCCCTAGAGGCAATAATAAAGTTATTATTTATTTCCTTATATCATGATAAATGTTTATTATTCATGCTAGAATTGTATTAACCGGAAACATAATACATGTGTGAATACATAGACAAAACAGAGTGTCACTAGTATGCCTCTACTTGACTAGCTCGTTAATCAAAGATGGTTATGTTTCCTAACCATGAACAAAGAGTTGTTATTTGATTAACGGGATCACATCATTAGGTGAATGATCTGATTGACATGACCCATTCCATTAGCTTAGCACCCGATCGTTTAGTATGTTGCTATTGCTTTCTTCATGACTTATACATGTTCCTATGACTATGAGATTATGCAACTCCCGTTTGCCGGAGGAACACTTTGTGTGCTACCAAACGTCACAACGTAACTGGGTGATTATAAAGGAGCTCTACAGGTGTCTCCAAAGGTACATGTTGGGTTGGCGTATTTCGAGATTAGGATTTGTCACTCCGATTGTCGGAGAGGTATCTCTGGGCCCTCTCGGTAATGCACATCACATAAGCCTTGCAAGCATTGCAACTAATGAGTTAGTTGTGAGATGATGTATTACGGAACGAGTAAAGAGACTTGCCGGTAACGAGATTGAACTAGGTATTAAGATACCGACGATCGAATCTCGAGCAAGTAACATACCGATGACAAAGGGAACAACGTATGTTGTTATGCGGTCTGACCGATAAAGATCTTCGTAGAATATGTGGGAACCAATATGAGCATCCAGGTTCCTCTATTGGTTATTGACTGGAGATGTGTCTCGGTCATGTCAACATTGTTCTCGAACCCGTAGGGTCCGCACGCTTAAGGTTTCGATGACAGTTATATTATGAGTTTATGAGTTTTGATGTACCGAAGTTAGTTCGGAGTCTCGAATGTGATCACGGACATGACGAGGAGTCTCGAAATGGTCGAGACATAAAGATTGATATATTGGACGGCTATATTCGGACACCGGAAGTGTTCCGGGTGATTTCGGAGAAAACCGGAGAGCTGGAGGGTTACCGGAACCCCCAGGAGAAGTAATGGGCCATATGGGCCTTAGTGGAAAGAGAGAGGGGCAGCCAAAGGTGGGCCGCGCGCCTCCTCCCCCCTGGTCCGAATTGGACTAGGAGAGGGGGGGGGGGCGCCCCCCTTTCCCTCTCCCTCCCCACGTCCTTCCCCCTCCTAGTAGGAGTCCTACTCCTACTAGGAGGAGGACTCCTCCTTGGCGCGCCTATAGGGCCGGCCGGCCTCCTCCCCTTGCTCCTTTATATACGGGGGAAGGGGGCACCCCTAGACACACAGGTTGATCCACGTGATCATATTCTTAGCCGTGTGCGGTGCCCCCTTCCACCATAGTCCTCGATAATATTGTAGCGGTGCTTAGGCGAAGCCCTGCGATGGTAGTACATCAAGATCGTCACCACGCCGTCGTGCTAACGGAACTCTTACCCGACACTTTGCTAGATCAGAGTCCGGGGATCGTCATCGAGCTAAACGTGTGCTAGAACTCGGAGGTGCCGTAGTTTCGGCGCTTGATCGGTCGGGTCGTGGAGACGTACGACTACATCAACCAAACGCTTCCGTTGTCGATCTACAAGGGTACGTAGATCACACTCTCCCCTCTCGTTGCTATGCATCACCATGATCTTGCGTGTGCGTACGAATTTTTTTGAAATTACTACGTTCCCCAATAGTGGCATCCGAGCCTAGGTTTTATATGTTGATGTTATATGCACGAGTCGAACATAAGTGAGTTGTGGGCGATATAAGTCATACTGCTTACCATCATGTCATACTTTGGTTCGGCGGTATTGTTGGACGAAGCGGCCCGGACCGACATTACGCGTACGCTTACGCGAGACCGGTTCTCCCGACGTGCTTTCCACATAGCTGGCTTGCGGGTGACAGTTTCTCCAACTTTAGTTGAACTGAGTGTGGCTACGCCCGGTCCTTGCGAAGGTTAAAACAGCACCAACTTGACAAACTATCGTTGTGGTTTTGATGCGTAGGTAAGATTGGTTCTTGCTTAAGCCCCTAGCAGCCACGTAAAACTTGCAACAACAAAGTAGAGGACATCTAACTTGTTTTTGCAGGGTATGTTGTGATGTGATATGGTCAAGACATGATGCTAAAATTTTATTGTATGAGATGATCATGTTTTGTAACCGAGTTATCGGCAACTGGCAGGAGCCATATGGTTGTCGCTTTATTGTATGCAATGCAATCGCGCTGTAATGCTTTACTTTATCACTAAGCGGTAGCGATAGTCGTGGAAGCATAAGATTGGCGAGACGACAATGATGCTACGATGGAGATCAAGGTGTCGCGCCGATGACGATGGTGATCACGACGGTGCTTCGAAGATGGAGATCACAAGCACAAGATGATGATGGCCATATCATATCACTTATATTGATTGCATGTGGTGTTTATCTTTTATGCATCTTATCTTGCTTTGATTGACGGTAGCATTATAAGATGATCTCTCACTAATTATCAAGAAGTGTTCTCCCTGAGTATGCACCGTTGCGAAAGTTCTTCGTGCTGAGACACCACGTGATGATCGGGTGTGATAGGCTCTACGTTCAAATACAACGGGTGCAAAACAGTTACACACGCGGAATAGTCAGGTTATACTTGACGAGCCAAGCATATACAGATATGGCCTCGGAACACGGAGACCGAAAGGTCGAGCGTGAATCATATAGTAGATATGATCAACATAGTGATGTTCACCAATGAAACTACTCCATCTCACGTGATGATCGGACATGGTTTAGTTGATTTGGATCACGTAATAACTTAGAGGATTAGAGGGATGTCTATCTAAGTGGGAGTTCTTTAAGTAAATTAATTGAACCTAAATTTATCATGAAACTTAGTACCTGATAGTATCTTGCTTGTTTATGCTTGATTGTAGATAGATGGCTCGTGCTATTGTTCCGTTGAATTTTAACGCGTTCCTTGAGAAAGCAAAGTTGAAAGATGATGGTAGCAATTACACGGACTGGGTCCGTAACTTGAGGATTATCCTCATTGCTGCACAGAAGAATTACGTCCTGGAAGCACCGCTGGGTGCCAGGCCTGCTGCTGGAGCAACACCAGATGTTATGAACGTCTGGCAGAGCAAAGCTGATGACTACTCGATAGTTCAGTGTGCCATGCTTTACGGCTTAGAATCGGGACTTCAACGACGTTTTGAACGTCATGGAGCATATGAGATGTTCCAGGAGTTGAAGTTAATATTTCAAGCAAATGCCCGGATTGAGAGATATGAAGTCTCCAATAAGTTCTATAGCTGCAAGATGGAGGAGAACAGTTCTATCAGTGAGCATATACTCAAAATATCTGGGTATAATAATCACTTGATTCAATTGGGAGTTAATCTTCCAGATGATTGCGTCATTGACAGAATTCTCCAATCACTGCCACCAAGCTACAAGAGCTTCGTGATGAACTATAATATGCAAGGGATGAATAAGACTATTCCCGAGCTCTTCGCAATGCTGAAAGCTGCGGAGGTAGAAATCAAAAAGGAGCATCAAGTGTTGATGGTCAACAAGACCACTAGTTTCAAGAAAAAGGGCAAAGGGAAGAAGAAGGGGAACTTCAAAAAGAACGGCAAGCAAGTTGCTACTCAAGAGAAGAAACCCAAACCTGGACCTAAGCCTGAAACTGAGTGCTTCTACTGCAAGCAGACTGGTCACTGGAAGCGGAACTGCCCCAAGTATTTCGCGGATAAGAAGGATGGCAAAGTGAACAAAGGTATATGTGATATACATGTTATTGATGTGTACCTTACTAATGCTCGCAGTAGCACCTGGGTATTTGATACTTGTTCTGTTGCTAATATTTGCAACTCGAAACAGGGACTACGGATTAAGTGAAGATTGGCTAAGGACGAGGTGATGATGCGCGTGGGAAATGGTTCCAAAGTCGATGTGATCGCAGTCGGCACGCTACCTCTACATCTACCTTCGGGATTAATATTAGACCTAAATAATTGTTATTTGGTGCCAGCATTAAGCATGAACATTATATCTGGATCTTGTTTGATGCGAGACGGTTATTCATTTAAATTTGAGAATAATGGTTGTTCTATTTATATGAGTAATATCTTTTATGGTCATGCACCCTTAAAGAGTGGTCTATTTTTATTGAATCTCGATAGAAGTGACACACATATTCATAGTGTTGAAGCCAAAAGATGTAGAGTTGATAATGATAGTGCAACTTATTTGTGGCACTGCCGTTTAGGTCATATCGGTGTAAAGCGCATGAAGAAACTCCATACTGATGGACTTTTGGAACCACTTGATTATGAATCACTTGGTACTTGCGAACCGTGCCTCATGGGCAAGATGACTAAAACACCGTTCTCCGGTACTATGGAGAGAGCAACAGATTTGTTACAAATCATACATACAGATGTATGTGGTCCGATGAATATTGAGGCTCGTGGCGGATATCGTTATTTTCTCACCTTCACAGATGACTTAAGTAGATATGGGTATATCTACTTAATGAAACATAAGTCTGAAACGTTTGAAAAGTTCAAAGAATTTCAGAGTGAAGTTGAAAATCATCGTAACAAGAAAATAAAGTTTCTACGATCTGATTGTGGAGGAGAATATTTGAGTTACGAGTTTGGTGTACATTTGAAAAATTGTGGAATAGTTTCGCAACTCACGCCACCCGGAACACCACAGCGTAATGGTGTGTCCGAACGTCGTAATCGTACTTTACTAGATATGGTGCGATCTATGATGTCTCTTACTGATTTACCGCTATCGTTTTGGGGATACGCTCTAGAGACGGCCGCATTCACGTTAAATAGGGCACCATCAAAATCCGTTGAGACGACGCCTTGTGAACTGTGGTTTGGCAAGAAACCAAAGTTGTCGTTTCTGAAAGTTTGGGGCTGCGATGCTTATGTGAAAAAGCTTCAACCTGATAAGCTCGAACCCAAATCGGAGAAATGTGTCTTCATAGGATATCCAAAGGAAACTATTGGATACACCTTCTATCACAGATCCGAAGGCAAGACTTTTGTTGCTAAATTCGGAAACTTTCTGGAGAAGGAGTTTCTCTCGAAAGAAGTGAGTGGGAGGAAAGTAGAGCTTGATGAGGTAACTGTACCTGCTCCCTTATTGGAAAGTAGTGCATCACAGAAAACTGTTTCAGTGACACCTACACCAGTTAGTGAGGAAGCTAATGATGATAATCATGAAACTTCAGAACAAGATACTACTGAACCTCGTAGATCAACCAGAGTGAGATCCGCACCAGAGTGGTACGGTAATCCTGTTCTGGAAGTCATGCTACTAGATCATGATGAACCTACGAACTATGAAGAAGCGATGGTGAGCCCAGATTCCGCAAAATGGCTTGAAGCCATGAAATCTGAGATGGGATCCATGTATGAGAACAAAGTACGGACTTTGGTTGACTTGCCCGATGATCGGCAAGCAATTCAGAATAAATGGATCTTCAAGAAGAAGACTGACGCTGACGGTAATATTACTATCTACAAAGCTCGACTTGTCGCAAAAGGTTTTCGGCAAGTTCAAGGGATTGACTACGATGAGACCTTCTCACCCGTAGCGATGCTTAAGTCTGTCCGAATCATGTTAGCAATTGCCGCATTTTATGATTATGAAATTTGGCAGATGGATGTCAAAACTGCATTCCTGAATGGATTTCTAGAAGAAGAGTTGTATATGATGCAACCAGAAGGTTTTGTCGATCCAAAGGGAGCTAACAAAGTATGCAAGCTCCAGCGATCCATTTATGGACTGGTGCAAGCCTCTCAGAGTTGGAATAAACGCTTTGATAGTGTGATCAAAGCATTTGGTTTTATACAGACTTTTGGAGAAGCCTGTATTTACAAGAAAGTGAGTGGGAGCTCTGTAGCATTTCTGATATTATATGTGGATGGCATATTACTAATTGGAAATGATATAGAATTTCTGGATAGCATAAAGGGATACTTGAATAAGAGTTTTTCAATGAAAGACCTCGGTGAAGCTGCTTACATATTAGGCATTAAGATCTATAGAGATAGATCAAAACGCTTAATTGGACTTTCACAAAGCACATACCTTGACAAAGTTTTGAAGAAGTTCAAAATGGATCAAGCAAATAAAGGGTTCTTGCCTGTGTTACAAGGTGTGAAGTTGAGTAAGACTCAATGCCCGACCACTGCAGAAGATAGAGAGAAAATGAAAGATGTTCCCTATGCTTCAGCCATAGGCTCTATCATGTATGCAATGCTGTGTACCAGACCTGATGTGTGCCTTGCTATAAGTCTAGCAGGGAGGTACCAAAGTGATCCAGGAGTGGATCACTGGACAGCGGTCAAGAACATCCTGAAATACCTGAAAAGGACTAAGGATATGTTTCTCATATATGGAGGTGACAAAGAGCTCATCGTAAAAGGTTACGTTGATGCAAGCTTTGACACTGATCCGGACGATTCTAAATCGCAAACCGGATACGTGTTTACATTAAACGGTGGAGCTGTCAGTTGGTGCAGTTCTAAACAAAGCGTTGTAGCGGGATCTACATGTGAAGCGGAGTACATAGCTGCTTCGAAAGCAGCAAATGAAGGAGTCTGGATGAAGGAGTTCATACCCGATCTAGGTGTCATACCTAGTGCATCGGGTCCAATGAAAATCTTTTGTGACAATACTGGTGCAATTGCCTTGGCAAAGGAATCCAGATTTCACAAGAGAACCAAGCACATCAAGAGACGCTTCAATTCCATCCGGGATCTAGTCCAAGTGGGAGACATAGAGGTTTGCAAGATACATACGGATCTGAATGTTGCAGACCCATTGACTAAGCCTCTTCCACGAGCAAAACATGATCAACACCAAAGCTCCATGGGTGTTAGAATCATTACTGTGTAATCTAGATTATTGACTCTAGTGCAAGTGGGATACTGAAGGAAATATGCCCTAGAGGCAATAATAAAGTTATTATTTATTTCCTTATATCATGATAAATGTTTATTATTCATGCTAGAATTGTATTAACCGAAAACATAATACATGTGTGAATACATAGACAAAACAGAGTGTCACTAGTATGCCTCTACTTGACTAGCTCGTTAATCAAAGATGGTTATGTTTCCTAACCATGAACAAAGAGTTGTTATTTGATTAACAGGATCACATCATTAGGTGAATGATCTGATTGACATGACCCATTCCATTAGCTTAGCACCCGATCGTTTAGTATGTTTCTATTGCTTTCTTCATGACTTATACATGTTCCTATGACTATGAGATTATGCAACTCCCGTTCGCCGGAGGAACACTTTGTGTGCTACCAAACGTCACAACGTAAATGGGTGATTATAAAGGTGCTCTACAGGTGTCTCCAAAGGTACATGTTGGGTTGGCGTATTTCGAGATTAGGATTTGTCACTCCGATTGTCGGAGAGGTATCTCTGGGCCCTCTCGGTAATGCACATCACATAAGCCTTGCAAGCATTGCAACTAATGAGTTAGTTGCGAGATGATGTATTACGGAACGAGTAAAGAGACTTTCCGGTAACGAGATTGAACTAGGTATTGAGATACCGACGATCGAATCTCGTGCAAGTAACATACCGATGACAAAGGGAACAACGTATGTTGTTATGCGGTCTGATCGATAAAGATCTTCGTAGAATATGTAGGAGCCAATATGAGCATCCAGGTTCCGCTATTGGTTATTGACCGGAGACGTGTCTCGGTCATGTCTACATTGTTCTCGAACCCGTAGGGTCCGCACGCTTAAGGTTTCGATGACAGTTATATTATGAGTTTATGAGTTTTGATGTACCGAAGTTAGTTCGGAGTCCCGGATGTGATCACGGACATGACGAGGAGTCTTGAAATGGTCGAGACATAAAGATTGATATATTGGACGGCTATATTCGGACACTGGAAGTGTTCCGGGTGATTTTGGAGAAAACCGGAGAGCCGGAGGGTTACCGGAACCCCCCCGGGAGAAGTAATGGGCCATATGGGCCTTAGTGGAAAGAGAGAGGGGCAGCCAAAGGTGGGCCGTGCGCCTCCTCCCCCCTAGTCCGAATTGGACTAGGAGAGGGGGGGGGGGGCGACGCCCCCCTTTCCCTTTCCCTCCCCACTTCCTTCCCCCTCCTAGTAGGAGTCCTACTCCTACTAGGAGGAGGACTCCTCCTTGGCGCGCCATAGGGCCGGCCGGCCTCCTCCCCTTGCTCCTTTATATACGGGGGCAGGGGGCACCCCTAGACACACAAGTTGATCCACGTGATCATATTCTTAGCCGTGTGCGGTGCTCCCTTCCACCATAGTCCTCGATAATATTGTAGCGGTGCTTAGGCGAAGCCCTGCGACGGTAGTACATCAAGATCGTCACCACGCCGTCGTGCTGACGGAACTCTTCCCCGACACTCTGCTGGAACAGAGTCCGGGGATCGTCATCGAGCTGAACGTGTGCTAGAACTCGAAGGTGCCGTAGTTTCGGCGCTTGCTCGGTCGGGCCGTGGAGACGTACGACTACATCAACCAAACGCTTCCGTTGTCGATCTACAAGGGTACGTAGATCACACTCTCCCCTCTCGTTGCTATGCATCACCATGATCTTGCGTGTGCATAGGAATTTTTTTGAAATTACTACATTCCCCAATAGATGCAAGGGGTGATCATGCATGAAACACACAATGCACATGATGAGCATGATGAAATGCAACATGAACGAAATGCAAAACAAAAGACACAAACCCAACCACGAATCTCATAACTTAATACCAAAATGGCAAGAGTCGGAGTACAAATATGGCAAATTACATCTGGGGTGTTACAACACTCCACCACTACGAAAGGATCTCGTCCCGAGATCTAGTACTGAAAGAACACCGGATATTCGGAATGGAGGTGGTCCTCGCGTTCCCAGGTGGCTTCTCGGTCGGAATGATGTGACCACTTCACTTTCAAGAATTTGATAGACTTGTTGCGAGTCTTACACTCAGTTTCTTCAAGAATAGCAACAGGATGCTCATGATAAGACATGTCTTCTTGGAGATCAATCTCTTCGAACTTGATGGTGTGCTTAGGCGTCTTGAAGCACTTGCAAAGCTATGACACGTGAAACACGTCGTGCACATTTGGGAAGTTGGATGGAAGCTCAAGTTGATAGGCGAGATCGCCTCTTTTGCCAATGATCCTGAAAGGACCCACGTATCTAGGGGCAAGCTTCCCTTTGATACTGAAGCGACGAGTGCCTTTCATTGGAGAGACACGGAGGTAGACATGGTCTCCGATCTCGAAAGCCAAGTCACGATGCTTGCTATCATAGTAACTCTTCTGGCGCGATTGCGCGGCTTTGAGATTTTCACGGATGACTTTACACATTTCTTCAGCTTCTGTGATTAAGTCATTGCTAAGAAGTTGGCGTTCACGAGTCTCTGACCAATTAAGAGGAGTACGACACTTTCTGCCATAGAGAATCTCGAATGGGGCCTTGCCCGAGCTCGCTTGGAATATGTTGTTGTGGGAGAACTCGGCATATGGAAGACAATCTTCCCACTTCATACCGAAATAAATGACACAAGCCCTGAGCATATCTTCAAGAATTTTATTTACTCGCTCCACTTGTCCAGTGGTTTGAGGATGGAAGGCTGTGCTGAAGCGAATGTTGGTGCCCATGGCCTTCTGGAAGGAATCCCAGAACTTAGAAGTAAAGATGCTTCCATGATCTGAAGATATCAACTGCAGAATGCCGTGCAAGGAGACAATCCTGGAGGTATATAGCTCTGCCAACTGAGCTGCTGTGATAGATTCTTTGATAGGAAGAAAATGTGCCACTTTAGTAAGCTTGTCGATGACGACAAAGATAGCATCATTTCCATGCTTGGACTTGGGAAATCCAGTCACGAAGTCCATCTCAATATGGTTAAACTTCCATTCCGGAATGGCAAGAGGTTGGAGGAGACCAGCTGGCCGTTGGTGTTCTGCTTTCACTCTTCTGCAAACATCACATTCATTCACGAACTGAGCAATTTCTCGCTTCATTCGCGTCCACCAATACGACTGCTTGAGGTCATGGTACATCTTTGTACTTCCAGGATGAATAGATAGGAGTGAATTGTGAGCCTCGTTCATAATGACTTTACGAAGGTCACCTTTAGGAACAACAATTCGATCCTCGAAGAATAGAGTATCTTTGTCATCAAGGCGATAGCACTTGTACTTGGGTTGGCTCTTGGCAATCCCATTCTTCACCTTCTTCACCATTGCATCAAGAAGTTGTGCCTCACGAATCTGATCTTCCAAAGTAGGAGAGACTTGGAGGTTGGCAAGAAATCCTTGAGGAACAACTTGGAGATTAAGCTTGCAGAAAGCTTCACAAAGGTCCGGTTGGAAGGGCTTGAGAATTAAGCTGTTGCAGTAAGCCTTCCTGCTCAAAGCGTCTGCAATGACATTGGCCTTGCTTGGAGTATATTCAATACTCGGATTATACTCTTGAATCATTTCGACCCAACGAGTCTGCCTGAGGTTGAGGTTGGGTTGAGTGAAGATGTACTTGAGGCTCTTATGATCAGTGAAGATATCCACTTTCCTTCCCAACAAGAGATGTCTCCATGTTAACAGAGCATGGACAACTGCCGCCAACTCGAGGTCATGAGTGGGGTAGCTCTTTTCGTTGGGCTTCAACTGGCGAGAGGTATAGGCCACAACTTTCTTCTCTTGCATTAACACAGCACCGAGACCTTGCAGGGAGGCATCACAGAAAACTTCGAATGGTTTGGATTCATCAAGAGGAGTCAAAACAGGAGCTGTGCCTAGCTTCTGTTTCAGGGTGTTGAAAGCGATGTCACATTCAGGCATCCAGACATACTTCACATGCTTCTGGAGGAGGTTGGAAAGAGGCTTTGCAATCTTAGAGAAATTCTCAACGAATCTTCGACAATAGCTTACAAGCCCAATGAAACTGCGGAGCTGCTTGACATTCTGAGGCGGTTCCCAATTCACAATTGCAGACACCTTCTCAGGATTAACAGCTATGCCCTTGGCGGAGATGATATGGCCAAGGTAGAGAACCTCATCAAGCCAAAACTCACACTTTGAGAACTTCACATAGAATTGATGTTCTCTGAGTTCGTCCTGCACCAATCTCAAATGCTTGGCATGATCCTCCTTGTTCTTGGAAAAGACCAAAATATCATCGAGATACACCAAGACGAAATCATTTGTGTAAGAGTTGAAGATGAAGTTCATCATGCGAGAGAATGTTGTAGGAGCATTGACAAGGCCGAAAGACATGACAGTGTATTCATAAGAACCATAGCTTGTTCTGAATGCTGTCTTGGGGATATCTTGTTCACGAATGCGAATCTGATGATAACCCATACAGAGGTCAAGCTTGGAGAAAACTTGGGCACCTTTAAGTTGCTCGAATAGCTCATTGATGTTGGGAAGTGGATACTTTTTCTTTATGGTCTTCTTGTTCAATGGGCGGTAGTCGACACAAAGTCGTTCCGTTCCATCCTTCTTCTTGACGAAAAGAACACCACAACCCCATGGAGAAGAACTCGGTCGGATCAGACCCATACGCTCTTGTTCATCGAGTTGTTTCTTCAGCTCCTTCAACTCTTCTGGTCCAAGCTTGTAAGGACGTTTGCAAACAGGTTCCGTGCCAGGCTCAAAATCGATGACGAATTCAACTGGCCGGTGAGGAGGCATTCCTAGAAGCTCTTCTGGAAAAACATCTTGATATCCACAAATGACTGGAATCTGAGAGATGGCATTCAACTCGCCCTTCTCATTGAGAGAAAACAGTCGAATGGTTTCATCACGAGCGGCAAAGATGATCACATCCTCAGAAGAGTGTGTCAATTGAATCTGTCGGGCAGCACAATCAAGCCGAGCCTTGTGCTTAGAAAGCCAGTCCATGCCGAGAATTAGATCAATATCCGAGTCACCAAGAACAATTGGAGAAGCCAGAAATTTGTAGTTGCCCATCTCGATAGAAACATCCGGGACACAGATATTAGCTGACATTTGCTTTCCCGGGGACACAATTGATAAAGTTCTAGGAAATTGTTGATAATCACACTCATACTTTGATGCAAAATGTTTTGAAATGAAACAATGCGATGCACCAGTGTCAAAGAGAACTTTGGCAGGAATAGAGTTAATTGGAAGGTTACCCATGATCACTTCTGAAGAGTCCTCTGCCTGAGCTGCGTTCATCATGTTGACCTTAGCATGCTTGGTATTATGCTTGACCACTGCATTGCTGGCAGATCTCACAGGAGGAGGAGGCGGAAGACGCCTTTAGTTGAAGCATTTGTTCGCATAGTGCCCTTTCTGCTGACACTTGTTGCAAGTAACCTCTGAGAGCGGACGGTGATACGGAGCACTTGACCTTGGAGCATGAGACGGAGCTTTGTTCTGATAACCTGGGTTGGGTGGGTGGGAAGATCCATTGCCACCTTTACTCTTCTACTGATAAGGCTGGCAGAATGGAGGAGGAGGAGGCAACCAGAATTTCTGTTGCTTAGCTGCCACTTGAGTTGAAGAAGAAGATGGAGCTGCGTCCCTGACTCTCTTCTTAGAAGCATCGCACTTGATCTGAGCAGCTTCTTGCTTTAGTGCCATGTTGTAGAAATCATCATACTTGGTCGGCTCAAAAAGCACGAGAGCTAGTTGCATATCTTCTCTGAGGCCACCTCTGAATTGATAAATCATGCTCTTCTCATCGGGGACGTCTTGTTTGGTGAAGCGAGCGAGCCTCTGAAACAGGATGTTGTATTGGTAAACAGACATGCTGCCTTGCTTGAGATTGCGGAACTCCTCGCGCTTACTCTCAGCAACACTTTGAGGAATGTGGTGAGCTTTGAAGTCTCGTCGAAAATCATCCTAGTTAATCAAACGACCTCCTCTGGAATCTTTGTATTGTTGATACCACTCAGCAGCTTTGTCTTTGAGTTGGAACGAAGCAAACTTGACAAAGTCCTCAGGCCTGATGTTACTACACTCAAAATGTTTGCAGATATCCACGAGCAAGTTGTTGGAGTCTGTGGCCTTGACACAGTTACTGAAGGACTTCGGCTGGTTTGCGAGGAACTGATTGAGGGTAGCAAACTGAGCTTGATTGTTGCCTTGGCCTTGATTTCCTAGGTTGCGCTCTTGCAAGAGTTGCAAAAGCATCTGAGTGTTGGCGTTGGTGGCGGCCATGATAGCTTGCCATGCCTCCGGAGGTGGAGGTGGTGGCGAAGGTTCCGGATTCTAACACGTTGGAGGAGCCATCCCGAAGAGGTTGACATCAGTTAGCATCTTGAAAGACATATATCCAAGCTGAATCAATGGATCGAAATTGCAACATGTAGCCTTAACATCCAAACAAGAATGAACGAATGAATTCCAAAGTAAATCATCACACTTCCATAAATTGAGAAGCCACTTAGATAGAGATAGATGAATAAAATCAACAAGGTACGGATATGAACAAATAATTGGTAAGGATTACCCAATCACAAACCAAATATCCGCGGGAAGAAATACTAGAGCTACAAGAATTCCCACCTATGAAACTCCCAAAACTTTCTGGTTATGCAATCAGGTGTTGGGGATACAGGGGAAGCATAATATCTCACCCAAAACTAGCAAATCCTACATCCAGCTATATCCATCCTTCAACACATAACCAAGAAACCTTCGGAAATCATTTACCTCAACCTTCGAAAAGCATCCATTATACGAGTTATGGCAATACTCCCGAACTCCCGCCCCAGTACTGGGTGGCATCGAGGTTATCTCACCAACAATTGCATAAAGGAGATTTTCGATGTCGGCGAACTCAGGTATTCCAGAATTGCAACGATAAAATTGTGACGACAACACCTCGGAGCTCAACACCCCGGGACACTGCCACAACCCCTAAATTTCAGGAGGCACCAAGAACAATGTTCTCGTCACAACACCATCGGAACGATTCCAAGATACCCGCATGATCCTAATTTTTTTTAGTGAAATTTGAGGAGAGAAGAGTCAAAACTCTATGTCAGGAGACCTCACCAGAGCGACGAAGGGACTGAGGAGTAAAAACAATCCTACTCTCCGATATATATAATCCTAAGACTCAAAACATTTGTTCTAGACTCAACAACGTCAGCGATTCGATCAAGCAGGGGGCTCCTAAGTCGGGAAAGGCTCTGATTACCAACTTGTAACACCCATGATGCGGCTATATCTCTCACGTGTCGGAGCACGACTTAGAGGCATAACCGCATAGTAGGCATGTCGCAAGAGGGGTAATCTTTACACATCCCATGTACTGAATAAGAAAGGGATAAAGAGTTGGCTTACAATCGCCACTTCACACAATACGTAAATATAGCATTACATCATCTAGAATACAATCAAGGTCCGACTACGGAACCAACATAAATAAAGACTACCCCAAATGCATAGATCCCCGATCGCCCCAACTGGGCTCCTCTACTGATCATCCGAAAAGGAAACATAGTAACGGCTCGAATCCTCGTCGAACTCCCACTTGAGTTCGGTCGCGTCCCCTGCACTGGCATCATCAACACCAGCATATGGTTTTGGAAGTAATCTGTGAGTCACGGGGACTCAGCAATCTCACACCCTCGCGATCAAGACTATTTAAGCTTATGGGTAGGAAAAGGTAGTGAGGTGGAGCTGCAGCACGCACTAGCATATGTGGTGGCTGACTTACGCAAATGAGAGCGAGAAGAGAAAGCAAAGCACGGTCGAGAAGCTATAACAATCAAGAAGTGATCCTGAAACTACTTACGTTCAAGCATAACACGAGACTGTGTTCTCTTCCCGGACTCAGCCAAAAACAGACCATCATGGCTACACACACGGTTGATTCATTTTAATTAAGTTAAGTGTCAAGTTTTCTACAATCGGATATTAACAAATTCCCATCTGCCCATAACCACGGGCACGACTTTCGAAAGTTCAAAACCCTGCAGGGGTGTCCCAACTTAGCCCATCACAAGCTCTCACGGTCAACGAAGGATATTCCTTCTCCCAGGAAGACCCGATCAGACTCGGAATCCCGGTTACAAGACATTTTGACAATGGTAAAACAAGACCAGCAAAGCCGCCCGATGTGCCGACAAATCCCGATAGGAGTCGCACGTATCTCGTTCTTAGGGCACACCGGATGAGCGCTCCGTACAACTAAAACCAAACCTCGAGTTTGCCCGAGGTGGCGCTGCAAAGGACTCTAGTTTGGACCAACACTCAGAGGAGCACTGGCCTAGGGGTTTAAAATAAAGATGACCCTTGAGTCCGCGGAACCCAAGGGAAAAAGGCTTAGGTGGCAAATGGTAAAACCAAGGTTGGGCCTCGCTGGAGGAGTTTTATTCAAGGCGAACTATCAAGGGTTTCCCATTATAACCCAACCGCGCAAGGAACGCAAAATCAATGAACATAACACCGGTATGACGGAAACTAGGGCGGCAAGAGTTGAACAAAACACCAGGCATAAGGTCGAGCCTTCCAACCTTTACCAAGTATATAGATGCATTAAAGTAAACAAGATATAACAATGATATCCCAACAATATCCATGTTCCAACATGGAACAAACTCCATCTTCACCTACAACTAGCAACGCTATAAGAGCGGCTGAGCAAAGCGAACATAGCCAAACAATGGTTTGCTAGGAAAGGTGGGTTAGAGGTTTGACATGGCAATATGGGAGGCATGATATAGCAAGTGTTATGTATCGCGACATAGCAATAGAGCGAACAACTAGCAAGCAAAGATAGAAGTGATTTCGAGGGTATGGTCATCTTGCCTGCAAAGTTCTCCGAGTTGACGAAAGCTTGATCCTCGTAAGCGTACTCAACGGGTTCCTCGATCACGTATTCATCTCCCGGCTCTACCCAAAGCAAGAACACAAGAAAAGGACCAACAATCAATCACGGTGCAATGCGCAAGCAACATGATGCAAAACATGGCGTGATATGCGGGATGTGATATGCAATGCATATGCGTGCTTCGGAAAGGAAAGATTGAACCAGACATAAACTTGGCAAACCAAGTGTGCCGCTGGAAGGATGAGATGATTTCGGTTGAAATTGATATAAAGATCACCGGAAACGGATACACGGTTTGCAAATGACAAGCAAGACAAGATATGATGCAAACTGCTTAAAATAGCAACATGGCCACTTGGATGCAAAGTATAAATATGCTACATCACCCAAACATGTGAACAAAAGACATGGCAGTCATGTACAGGAGATGCTCTACAAAACATGAACACTGAGCTAAAGCTAAAAACCACTAGAGCATGACTAAAACAGCATGGCAATAATGCAATAGCTAACAGTTTTGCAGACTTAGTGAAAATGCTAGACATAGCAGAAACAGATTCAACATGGCATCTTCACCAGCTTGATTAACTCACTACAAGACATGTCATGGCATGGAACAAAATCTAGCATGAAGTAGACATGAAAATGAAGCTATCCATGTGCAAAGTAACCTCATGGCATGTTTGAATTAAATCACACAAAAATGACAAAACGGCATCATGATGTAAAATGACATGTTTATGAACTTGCTCAAATCTAAAAACTAATGCCACCACTGGATTCATTGGATTTTTCTACCAAAAAAACATATATAATATGTGGGGGTTACTGTAGGAAAAACATCACAAGTGCGACAAGTAAAAATCTGCCTAAAAGGGAAATATGACAGAATTGGAAAACTGCCTGATCTATATTGTCCAGATTTGGACTTGCCCGAAAAGGAAAGAGGGCCCTTTCCACAAATGGAAAGCGCGGGGTAATGAACAAAACACACACACAAAAGGAGGGAGCTGTGTGGTCTATGCGGGTGTGTGCAAGATAGTGGGGCCGAGACGTCAGTGCCACAAGAAAAATTAAAAGGCCGACGATAAACATGTGGAGGCTGGGATTCAAACCCTACACTCCTGGGTGGAACAGCAAGACCACAACCACTACGCTGCTGCTGTTGTTACATGAAGTAGTCGCTGGGTCTCTTGACCTAACAACAGGCGGGGGCTGGCTGGTCCTGCCGGCGGCAGAGGAGAACGGCGCCGCTGCCAGCGAGCACGACGGCGACCACGGGAGGGTCACCGGCGGGGCTGCGGAATTCGAAGGTGGGGCTAGGGTGTGCACGCGGAGCGGCTGTGGAAGACGCGTGCTTGCGGTACCCGAGCACGAGCTCGTGCTTGCCTTGGGCGCAGTACGGAACGACGAGCGAGCGACGTGAGCAGGCAGGGTGCGCGCGCGGGGGCAGATGCATGCGGGGCTACGGGCGCGGCGAGCGAGCGTGTGCGAACATGTGGGAACAGGGGAGAGCGCGGGCGAGCGTGTGCGAACATGTGGGAACAGGGGAGAGCACGAGTGCGCGTGTGACGTGCAGCAGCAAAACATGCACAACTAAACTTCAGAGATCGCCGGAGCACTGCGAGCGCGGCGAAGACCTGGATCGGACGAGTGCTACGGGGTTCTACATGCCATGAAAAGAAATGGAGCGGGAGATGCGTTACCCAGCTCACCCTAGGACATGGAGAGGTTGACGGATACGCGCCGGAGGCGACCGGAGCGAGCTCTGAACTTGGCGAAGATGCTGTCCGGGAAGAAGAGGAAGAAGAGGACGACGGGGAGGTAGATCCAGAGGCCGTGGCGGCATGGGCGCTTCGACGTAGGAGATGGAGAGGTACTTGGAGTTCCTCTCCATGGTGGCCGAGGGCGTCGGAAGCGCGGCGACGAGCTACTCCGAGCTTGAGCTCAAGCTCGGCCGGAGCATGGTGGGCAGGGCGACGGCGTGGCATGGCTAGCCTTACCTGGCGGCGGCGATGGAAGGAGAGGAGGGGGATTGGTCAAGGAGAGACCCTAGGGCACCGGGGATAACTTTATAGGGGGTCTAGGGTGCTTCTCCGGCCATCAAATCAACCGGACATTGACGTGGCGTGTCTGGATGAGCGCCGTACAGAGGAGGATGACTCTCTGTTGTTGGAGGCTTGGTGGGCTGAGATGAACAGGCAAGTGGCCAGGTGGGCTGCGGCTGGAAGAGGCCTCGGCTAGGCTGAGGCTGCTGGCTGCTGCTACTACTCTTCTCTATTTCCTCAAACAAAAAATGAAATAGAAAATCACAGGGGAGAAGGAGAGGAGTATGAGAATGATGAAAATATGCTCAAGCTCCTGGAATTGTGCTCTATTTAATAAAATTGGTTTGGACTTTTTTAACGGAAGTAAAATAGTTCAAGTTTGAATTAAATCCAAACTTAAACCATTTTAAACCCTAACCAAAACAACTTAGATAAGGCTGAGATTCAGAAGAGAGGTTTAGGACATGATGACTGAATTGTGAGGAAGTGTTGAACATTAATGGAGGAGGACAAGATGGCACTTGCCAAATAGAAGAAAGAGAAGGAGGGGAGGGGTGATGCAAGGGGTGATCATGCATGAAACACACAATGCACATGATGAGCATGATGAAATGCAACATGAACAAAATGCAAAACAAAAGACACAAACCCAACCACGAATCTCATAACTTAATACTAAAATGGCAAGAGTCGGAGTACAAATATGGCAAATTACATCTGGGGTGTTACAGAATCATCGTAGCAATTTCCAAAGGTGGAAGTGATAAGTATGGAGTGTCGAACCCACAAGGAGCTAAAGGTAAGATCAATATTCTCTCAAGTCCTATCTGCCACTGATACGACTCTACGTACACCAAACATTTGCTTCCAACTGGAAACGAGAAATAAAACTACGTTGTGGGTATGAAGAGGATAACTTTGCATGATATTGGAGAACTAAAATATAAAAGTAGGTGTTGTTATCATAAAGTTAGAATATATTACTGTATATTATAAATAGCGAGTGTGGAATAATGATGGATCGGTGTGCGGAATTGTCCTAGGCAATTGTTAACAAGATCGGTAGTCGTCATTGCAATTTTATATGAGGGAGAGGCATAATCTAACATACTTTCTCTTCTTGGATCATATGCACTTATGATTGGAACTCTAGCAAGCATCCGCAACTACTAAAGATCATTAAGGTAAAACCCAACGATAGCATTAAAGCATCAAGTCCCCTTTATCCCATACCCAACAACCCCCTTACTCGGGTCTAAGCTTATGTCACTCTAGCAACCCACTATAAGCGAATCATGAATGTATTGCAACACCCTACAGCGGGAATCCTTCATGTGTGCGCGTCACGGAAGGCACCATAGGACATCACCAAAATAAAACATACAACTCGTACCAATCTAGATCATCAATCAACCCAAAGACAAAAGAAATCTACTCAAAACATCATAGGATGGCAACACATCATTGGATCATAAGATGTGGCATAAAGCACCATGTTCAAGTAGGGGATTACAGCGGGGTGCGGGAGAGTGGACCGCGTAAAAGAGATGAGCATGGTGATGATGATGGGGATGTTGATGAAGACGATCACCGCGGCGATGATTCCCCTGATGGCACTCCGGTGCCACCAATAGAGAGGGGGAGTGGTTCTCCCCTTTGTGCTTCCTCCTCCATGGCCTCCCCTTAGATGGGGCAAGGTTCTTCCTCTGGTCCTTGGCCTCCATGACCATGGTGACCCCTCCGGCTTCCTCCTCCATGGCTTCCGGTGATGTTGGCCCCCTCCGGCAGGGTGCCAGAGAGGGCCTAGATTGGTTTTTCATGGCTACAGAGGCTTACGGTGGCGGAACTCCTGATCTCGGTTTATTTCTGTGGGGTTTCTATATTTATAGGAATTTTTGGCGTCGAGAATAAGTTAGCGGGGTCCATGAGTCAACCACAAGGTCGGAGGCACGCACTCCACCCTTGTGGAGGCCTTAGGTTCTTCTGGCCCAACTCTTTTGCTTCGGGGGCTTCTTCTGGTCCATAAAAATTGTAAAAAATCGGCACATCAATTGGACTCCGTTTGATATTCCTTTTCCGTGAAACTAAAAAACAAGGAAAAAACAGAAACTGGCACTGGGATCTAGGTTAATAGGTTAGTCCCAAAAATCATATAAAATAGCATATAAATGCATATAAAACATCCAAGATAGATAATATAATAGCATTAATACTTCATACATTATAGATACGTTGGAGACGTAACAACACCCCCAAGCTTAATTCCTGCTCGTCCTCGGTAGGTAAATGATAAAAGAAATAATTTATAAAGTGTGAATGCTAGCAAGTGCACAAATTTTAAAGAAGATAGTTCCAAACACTTTTCTAGCATCATTATATATCATGAACAGTAGCTCATCTCATAAAACTTCTTATGATCAAGTAACAAGCTATTCACATGTTAAAGTATAAACCATAGACTTTCTTGAAAACTAACAAACTATGTTCTAAGTCATCAAACAATTGTAATTCATCTTATTTTCAGTAAGGGTCTATGTAAGAGCTTTGATTTAGCAAATCCCGCATACTCAACTATCATATAGTCTTCCACAATTGCTATCACTCACGCGATATTTATGGGTACAAAGTTTCAATCGGACACAGAGAAAGATATGGGCATATAGTTTCGCCTCTCAACCTTTTACCTCAAGGGTAATGTCAAAAATAATAATTTATGATAACCTACATCCGAGTGGATATATATATCCGTATTTCTCCAACACATAGTGCTTGCCAAAGGAAAAAGTATAAAAAGGAAAGGTGATGATCACCATGATCTTGTATAAGGGTAGAAGATAAAAGTAAAAGAAAGGCCTTTCATAGAGAGAAGCAGAGGTTGTCATGTGCTTTTATGGTTGGATGCACAAAATCTTAATGCAAAAGAACTTCACTTTATATTGCCGCTTGTGATAAAGATCTTCATTATGCAGTCCGTCGCTTTTATTTCTTCCATATCACAAGTTTGTATAAAGCTTATTTTCTTCACACTAATAGATCATACATATTTAGAGAGCAAATTTTATTGCTTGCACCAATGACAACTTACTTGAAGGATCTTACTCAATCCATAGGTAGGTATGGTGGAATCTCATGGCAAAACTGGTTTAAGGGATGTTCGGAAGCACAAGTAGTATCTCTACTTGGTGCAAAGAATTTGGCTAGCATGAGAGGGAAAGGCAAGCTCAACATGTTGGAGGATCCATGACAATATAACTTCTATTAAGATATAGGAAAACATAACCCATTATGTTGTCTTCCTTGTCCAACATCAACTTTTTAGCATGTCATATTTTAATGAGTGCTCAGAATTACAAAAGATGTCCAAGATAGTATATTTATATGTGAAATCTCTCTTCCTTCAACATTCTTTCATGAATTGTTGAAGTGGCCAATACTATGTTTGCCAACTTTCAATAAATGTACCACCTATACTTATTATGTGTGAAGCCATTACTCCCCATGGTATAAGCATATGAAACATATATAAATTCAGATTTATAATGTTCAATTCATTCAACCATTTACTCATAGAATATAAGTGAAGCACGTGAGTAAATGACAAACTACTCCAAAAGGATATGAGTGAAGAACAATGAGTAGTCAAGTAATTAACTAGCCATGGGAGGACTCTCTCTCATTCAAGATTTCAGATCCAATGATTTTATTTGAACAACAAGTAAAATGAAAATACGCTCCAAGAAAAACAAATATCATGTGACGAATAAAAATGTAGCTCCGAGTAAGGTATACCGATGGTTTTGAAGACGAAAGAGGGGATGCCTTCCGGGGCATCCCCAAGCTTAGGCGCTTGAGTATTCCTTGAATATTACCTTGGGGTGCCTTGGGCATCCCCAAGCTTAGGGTCTTTCCACTCCTTATTCTCCTCGTATCAATATCTCACCCAAAACTTGAAAACTTCAATCACACAAAACTTAACGGAACTTCGTGAGATGTGTTAGTATGATAAAGAGTAAATCATTCACTTTGGTACTGTCAAAGACAAGATTCATAATTGTTCTCATGCAATGCCTACTGTATCATATCATTTCTACAATTTATATTGAGCAATATAAGCCATCAAAACTAGAAAACAAGCAAACTATGCATTGAAAACCAAATCTGCCAGGAACAGAATAGTCTGTAATGATTTGAACAACAAACATACTTATGCTACTCCAAAAATTCTTAAAAATTAGGACAACCTAAGCAATTTGTTTATTAAACTTCAGTATTTTATCACTCTTTTGTTAAAAATGAGAATTGTTTTCCTGAGCACAAAAGTTTTTTTAGCAAGATCAAATCAACTATCATCGTAAGCCGTCCCAAAGGTCTTACTTGGCACCTTATTGAAACTAAAGATATAAATATGATTACTATAGTAGCTTAATCATGTGAACACACAAAAACAGTAAGGATAAATATTGAGTTGTCTTCCAACAAGCGCTTTTCTTTCATGCCTTTTCAGCTAGGCACAGTGATTTCAATGATGCTCACATAAAAGATAAGAATTGAAACATAATGGGAGCATCATGAAGAATATGACTAGCACATTTAAGTCTAACATACTTCCTATGCATAGGGATTTTTTGAGCAAATAACTTATGGGAACAAGAATCACCTAGCATAGGAAGGCAAAACAAGCATACCTTCAAGATTTTCAACACATAGAGAGGAAACTTGATATTATTGCAACTCCTACAAGCATATATTCCTCCCTCATAATAATTTTCAGTAGCATCATGAATGAACTCAACAATATGGCTGTCACACAAAGCATTCTTTTCATGATCCACAAGCATAGAATTTTTACCACTCTCCACATAAGCAATTTTATTCTCGTGAATAGTAGTGGGAGCAAACTCAACAAAATAACTATCATGTGAGGCATAATCCAATTGAAAATTCAAATCAAGATCACAAGTTTCATGGTTACATTATTCTTTATAGCATACATGTCATCACAATAATCATTATAGATAGCAACTTTGTTCTCATAATCAATTGGAACCTCTTCCGAAATAGTGGAATCATCATTAAATAAAGTCATGACCTCTCCAAATTCACTTTCATAAATATTATAAGATTCAACACCCTCCAAGATAGTGGGATCATTACCTAGAGTTGACACTATTCCAAACCCACTTTCAACGATAATTTATTCATACTCTAAAAGATATAAGTGAAGTTCATAGAGCATTCTACAAATAATATATATATTTATCAATATCCAAGCTCAAAATATATAAGTGAAGCACACGAAGCATTCTACAAAGCCATACTCAAAATATTTAAGTGAAGCACAAAGAGCATTCTACAAACCAATGAAGGGCTATCTCACACTGTCATGGAGCATAAAGGAAAAGAAAAGAGAGATAAACACAAAATACGCATATCATGTAAACAAAACAAAAACCGAGGTATACCGATAATTTGTTGAAGAAGAAATATGGGATGCCAACCGGGGCATCCCCAAGCTTAGGTGCTTGAGTATACTTGAAATATTTACTTGGGGTCCCTTGGGCATCCCCAAGCTTGAACTCTTGCCTCTCCTTATTCTTCTCATATCGATAACTCCTCGTTCTCCGAACACTTCATCCACACAAAACTTAACAAAAACTTTGTGAGATCTGTTAGTATAATAAAGCAAATCACTACTTCTAGGTATTGTTGTAAACTCATTCCAATTTCATATTAGCATTATATCTACTGTATTCTAACTTCACCATGGTTTATACCCCCCGATACTACCCATAGATTCATCAAAATAAGCAAACAACACATAGAAAATAGAATCTGTTAAGAACAGGACAGTTTGTAGCAATCTGGAACTTTCATATACTTCCATAACTTCAAAAACTCTAAAAAAATTAGGACAATCTGAACAATTTGTAGATAAGTACTATGTAGAAATTTGAAGATTTTATCATTCTCCAGTAAAAAATGAAAATTAAAAGACTACAACAAAAGTTCCTGTTTTTCTGCTGCACACACCAAAGAAGCAATTTAAACACTGTAAAGCCAAACCATGACACATTATTTTTATAATACAATGAATATATACAAGGGGATACTTATTTTTGAGAAACTTCCATGAAAAATTCTACATTGTTTCCATGAGCATGAACACAAGTGTTCAAGGTCGACCCTCACTTATACAATGCATAACCTTCCAATCACTTCTCTTTTAAAAAAATTAGGCATAAGGGGCAAGTTAAATCATACTTATAAACCAGGATGGGGGTATAGTAGGTAATTAAATCGCAAACGTTTTTTTATTAACCGTATGTGTACGTGGCCTTTCGTCCTCCTCTCGCATATCTTGTCACCCCGCCGTCGTAGACGGCTTACAGCGCAAGCTTGCGAAGCGCGCGGGGGCATTCTTTTGGCCAAACGGTGGCATCAATGAATCATTGGTGAGCCCGTTCCCGCACAACCCGCACTACAAAAAAAATACACTTCCGTGAAGATACGTGTTTGTCAAAGTAGGTCACTTTTTTTGTCATGCATGTACATCCATGACAAATTTATGATAGAATCAAGATAGTCATACTTGTGCTATCGTAGAAGTCTTCCATGACATTACCAAAATTATCATCACGGAAGTGTCCACTTCCATGACGATAAATTGCGCATCACAGAAGTGCTTTCATCAAGGGTGACCGACACGTGGCATCCATCGTAATGGAATGCCGTTAAGCTATCGGGTCAGGTTTTGGATCCTGTCGGGGATATACCCCGCGGCGTAAACCGTCCGGAAGTATAACCCGGCCGGACTTGGCGTTTCATCGGTAACCCGCCAGAGGTTAGCGACTTACGTGTCTAGCGGTTCACTGGTATGACGATTCACGAGCCTGAAGACTCATTGGTGACCCGACGTGTGTTCCATATGGATGACAAGACCCAAGGCCCAGAAGGCCGGCTCATGTTATGGTGGGCCGGTTTAAGAGGAAAGGCGTGAGGAATATTTGTCTTACAGGGAGTTAAGACCTGGACTTGTATCCGGTTTGTATTAGAAATAGACTAGTCCTAATCCTAATAGGACTCCACATGTAATCCGCCCCTTCAACATATATAAGGAGGGGCAGGGCTCCCCAAAGAGGGACAAGCAAGAAGAACATAATCTCTAGGGCTAGACACAAAGGGGGAGCCGGCTTATGCGGCAACTCTCGCATGAGCATAATGAGATCTAGCCACAAACAACATGTAGGGCTATTCCGGATGATATTTCCCGGGGCCCGAAGCTGTCTAAATCCTTGTCTTATGTTGCGTCTCTCGATTCCGCCCAACCCCTCTCAAGCTACCACATAGATGCATTGGCCTCGCGACTAAGTCCTCACACTAAGGACATCTGCCGTGACAATTCCACGACAATTGGTGCCCACCGCGGGGCTCGCGCACGGTGGTTATGAGTTTTTGGAGGGATCACTCTAGAGATTGAGAAGTTTGCAATTTACCGAAACAAGAAGAGCCAGGCAGAAAGATTCACATCGTCTCCCGGTTCATCCGTTCAGATTAAAAGGAGTTGGGGAAAGATGCGATCTGTCCGCTGCCATAGTTGGATGGTCTGCCGTATCATAGTTATTTTCTCTGTAGACGTGATCCGACAAGATCACAAGAAGGTCAATCTCCGTTGTTGCATCATCCTACATGGGCGAACGCAGAGTAAATTGCTGGGTCATCTTCAGCTAAGATTTGTTCAAAAGTGTGTACACGCGAGCCCCGAGAAGTTTCATAGCGGCGGCGGCAAGCAAAACCAAAAGTCGTTTTGTCATTGATGTTTTTCATGAGAAGGAAAAATTTCCTAGTCAGACTAGATGGAGTACTAGTCCACGTGAGAATCAAATCAGCAAGACATGTCTATATGAAGCGATCATTACCAAGGGAAAGAAGACCATGACTCGGTTTGGTCAACTGGACATAACTCGGAAACGGATCCGGCCGTGGTTTGGTTTCGAGCCGCCGCACGCCGGTTTCGCTTTGGCCAGAACTTCAAGTCGTGGCGAGTCCAAGTTACATCTGCTAGAACCTCTAGGTTGAAATCAAGGGAGCAAGCCGCTGCGCTATTTTCAAGTTACCCATCTTGCACTGAACCAGCGCCTGACTCCGAGCCGCCGTAGCGCGGCTCGCGTCCGTAGCCTCGCGCATGTTTTGAGTCGCTGTCGGTTGTCAAAACCGGCGGATCTCGGGTAGGGGGTCCCGATCTGTGCGTCTAGAACAAATGGTAACAGGAGGCAAGGGACATGAAGTTTCACCCAGGTTCGGGCCCTCTCGATGGAGGTAAAACCCTATGTCCTGCTTGATTAATATTGATGATATGGGTAGTACAAGAGTAGATCTACCACGAGATCAGAGAGGCTAAACCCTAGAAGCTAGCGTATGGTATGATTGTTGATGTGTATGTTGGCCTACGGACTAAAACCCTCCGGTTTATATAGACACCGGATAGGGTTAGGGTTACATAGAGTCGGTTACAATGGTAGGAGATCTGAATATCCGTATCGCCAAGCTTGCCTTCCACGCCAAGGAAAGTCCCTTCCGGACATGGGACGAAGTCTTCAATCTTGTATCTTCATAGTCCTGGAGTCCGGCTGAATGTATAGTCCGGCCATCCAGACACCCCCTAATCCAGGACTCCCTCAGTAGCCCCCGAACCAGGCTTCAATGACGATGAGTCCGGCGCGCAGATTGTCTTCGGCATTGCAAGGCGGGTTCTCCTCCAAATTCCATGTACCTGTGGAATAAAGTCCGGTTTCTTGTAGATGTTGCACTCCTTGGCTTCTGCGCCCAATAATGGCCGCTCCCCACGTGTCAAACGAATATGAAAGGTCTGAGTGTTTTTACATTCACACCCCTAGCCGCGTAAACAAGCTGACCTATTTAAGGAGACGAGGATTTAGATCCAAACCACACCTTCCCCCCTCGCGAGTGTTCATCAGAGCGCATTCCACAAAGATCCATTCCACCATGGCCAGCCGTCGCGACTCCTCCTCCCGCCCTTCCAGCCCTAAGCCTGGATATTGGGAAAGATGCTCCATCCCGCATAGCGAGTTAGTGATGCTTCAGACCAAGGGATTTCTCCCCCCGGCCTATATGATCCTGGTTCGAGCCGGTCTTGCCGTCTATAACGGCGGAGAGCAAGCGGAGAGCGCCCCTAATCCCTCCAAAGGAGAGCGGGTGTGCCTCGTCCCTTATTTAATAAGGGGGCTCGGATTTCCAATCCATCCATTTCTCCGGGGGCTGCTGGAGTTGTACGGCCTCCGGCTACATCATCTCACGCCTGCCTCAGTATTGCATATCGCGGGCTTTGTAGCCCTCTGCGAGCTATTCTTGGGTGTTGAAGCTCATTTCGGACTGTGGAGGGAGCTATTTTGCCTCGTGCCCCGTTCCAAGAAGGGGTCTATGTATCAAGTGGGCGGAGCCGAAGTATGGCGCATCGCCGGGACCGGCTATCTGTCCGAAACCCCAAAGAAGGCGTCCGAAGACTGGCCCTCTGAATGGTTTTACATAGAAGACGTCCCGCTGCCGGATCCTGTCCGGATCGGCCTCCCTAAATTCAACAATGCTCCCTTAAAGAAGCACCTAAGCTGGCGCCCACGGAGCCCTCAGAGGGAAAGTGACAGGGACGTTGTTTACCTGATGGGCCGGATAAGATTGTTAGCTCATTCCGGACTAACCATGATCGGGGTCATGGCCGCATGCATCATGCGAGGGGTGCAGCCGCTACAGTATAGAGGCCATCCCATGTGGGATTTCAACGGGGAGGACGACACCACCCGCTATGGCCGTAAGGGGCCGGATTCGGCTGTGGCTCTAATAAAGACCTTGTCCGCTTTGTACAAGGGAGAAGAGGAGGATTTTCTCCGCGTTGACCCAAAGGGTGGATTTTCCATGTACAATCCTCCAAGATGGGTGAGTGATCGCATCTTGCCTATCCGTTTTATATCCCCATTGTTAAATATTTAATCTTAGTGATTTCGACGCAGGAACTGCGCCAGGCTGTTAAAGAAATAAACAGCCCTCCTCCACAACCCGAGGACCCAGGACGGTCCCTCGACCCGGACTCGCAAGAGGATCCGGAGCTTTCGGTGGATCTGATTGATGGAGTGTTCCATCAATTGAGCAAGGACAACGCCCTGGTGGCCATTACGGCCGATTATCCAGGGCTAATCCCGGCCTCCCAGAAACGGGAGGCCGAACCTGCGGCGACAAGCCAACGAGGGGCCGCAGGGCCCTGTGGGCAGAAAAGAGGTGCAGTCCGAACCGGGGCGTCAGCGCAAAGGTATGGCGCACCCCCTTATCCCAGCCGTCGTACCTTCAGGGCATATTAACACTTGTGCTCTCTTCAGGACAAAGAGACCTCGCCGAAATATATTCGGAGAGAATACCAATCGCGCCTCCCCTAGCCAGGCCCCAAAGCCTGGCCCGGAAGCGGGGCCGAACACAAGGCGTGCACCGGACGCTCCTCCGACGAAGGAAGTGGACAGGTTGTCTGCCACCAACTCTGAGGTGGAGAGTGCCATGAACCACAGGCGTCGCCGGACAATTCTTCGTGACGCTTGTTTCTCCCAAGAGGCGTTAGATGCCTTTAAGTCGGGAGATGCATACCTCCGTGCCACTCAAAATGGTCTAACCAGAGCCACGGAGCAATATGTAAAAGACATACGGGTAAGAAAATTTTGGTAATTATATATATACCAGTAGCCCCCGAGACTTGAAATAGTTAAAATAACTGATTTAAGGATCATTTGTTATGCAGGTTCTTACATAAAAGAATTCCCTACTGTCCAAGGAGCTGGAAGAGTGCAAAGCCCAACTTGAGGCCGCACTAGCCGCGGCAGGGGAGCCTAAGGAGGCCCCCTCTGGTAATATACACTTCGAAAGATAAGTATTTTGCGAAGCACGGCTTTGGTGCGAATCTGACAAATGAAATTGCAGATGGCGCCGGATTGGATCCGGAAAGGCAACACCTCCTACGCCAGCTAAAGGCTGGTGAGAGGGTGCTGTTAAAGGTGATGGGGGAGAAGAACGATCTCCGAGATGCCAACACCAAGCTGGGCATCGAGCTGAAAGATGTTCGTGCCTAGCTGTCAGACTCCGTGAAGGAGAATCAGCGGCTTCGACGCGGCATATTTAGTAAGTTCTTGAACGAACCTTTTGAAAGAAAGTTCGGCGGGGAAGTCGACTAACAGAGCAATGTCTATAGGTGTGCTGACAGGTCGTCCTGCAGAGGAGATGCCCGGTTCTACGGGTGACCTTCTTCCCGAGCTCTCGCAACTGCTCGATCGAGTTTGGCAGGCGATGCGAGGTGTCGCCCAGGCCCTGTGGCCATCCGTCTCCATTCCCGAAGGTATTGGAGAGCTTTCGGAGAAGCTAAAGGGAGCACGGCGGCGCTTCTGGTTGTGGAAGATATCAGCCTGCCGTCAAGGCGCTAGGGAGGCCTGGGCCATGGTGAAGACGCGGTACTCAAAGGCTGACCCCAACCACATGGCCGAGGTCGGTCCTATAGGGCCCGATGCGAAGGAGATCCCTGTAAGCTTAGTGTACGGCCAAGTAGAGTTGGCCGCAAAGTACTCCCAGCAGGACTGTAAATTAGACAGCCTGTTAGATGGTATTGAAGAGGAATACAATCAGTCAAAATGACTATGTAATTGAATTGACATTTATAATGCCTTCTAGCCGGATTGTAGATCATTTGTCATGGCCGACCATTTCGCTTCAACCTCGGGGCCTGGCGGTCCGGAGTGTGTCCGAATTCCCATGCGGTTATATAGGAACCGGGGAATGCGTGGAGACCAGGCGTAGGGGTCATTAGTGCGTGAACAGACAAGTGCCCGACTAGTTATGTTATATTACATGGTTAGTAAGAAACATCTTCCAGGGAGAATAGTTCCGTTAGGGGTTCCTTTCCCTGGGGGGGCATGCCCTAAAGTGCATGTCCATGCTGCGAAAAGAAACACAGGAAAAACGCCTGGGGGCACATAGATAAGGAAAAAGATCATCTTTAGTTCACCGACCGAATATTCTCTTAAGAACGCTAGCTTCCGGCTTCACCCAGTCTGAGGTACACGTCCGGCTTATCCGGCAGTAACAATTGTAGAGGTGCTCCCTTTACCACCTAGCCGAATAATCGGGAACGTAGGGGTAAGCATAGGAGCCAGGCAACCCAGCTTGGCCAAAACTTAAGTCATATCGATGCATATAATGGTGAATAAAAGGTACATGCGGAAGTTTGACACATGTGTTAGGCATGAAGCCTGTATAAATAAGCTTCTGTTTAAAGAAGCCCCCAGGTTTACTAAGTGGATAGCACGTTGATTTGTGAGCCTTTAAAGGTTATAAGAGAGAGAAAAAGGGAGAAGGAGAGAAATGTAAGACGGACAGTATATAAAAAATGGACAGAGAAAGGAGACAAACACAGGATCCGGCGCTAGGCATAGAATCTTCGGAGACGGGCTACGTTCCATGGGTTCGGCTCGAGTCGGTTATTCGATGCGTTTCGCAGGCGGTACGCTCCACCAGTCAGGACTTGGTCAATTATGAAGGGACCTTCCCACTTGGGCTTGAGTTTGTCCTTTTTCTTGTCCGGCAGGCGTAACTAATTCGCCAACATTGTAATTTTTGGCCCGTACTTCTCTGCTTTGGTATCTTCGAGCTTGCTGTTGATAGAATGCGGAACGGGCTTTCGCCACGTCACGCTCCTCCTCTAATGCGTCCAAACTGTCCTGCCGATCGAGCTCGGCTTCTCTTTCCTCGTACATGCGCACTCGAGGTGAGTCATGAATTATGTCGCAGGGCAAAACTGCCTCTGCGCCGTACACCATAAAGAATGGTGTGTATCCGGTGGTGCGATTCGGTGTGGTCCGCAACCCCCAGAGTACGGAGTCGAGCTCCTCTACCCAGTGCGTGTTAGATTCCTTGAGGGACCGCACTAATCTGGGTTTAATGCCGCTCATGATAAGACCATTTGCACGTTCGACCTGGCCGTTGGTTTGTGGGTGATAGACGGAAGCATAGTCGAGCTTGATGCCCATGTTTTTGCACCAGAGTTTTACCTCGTCGGCCGTGAAGTTCGTGCCGTTATCAGTGATGATGCTGTGGGGAACGTTGTAATGGTGTACGACCCCGGATATAAAGTCTATCACCGGTCCGGATTCGGTCGTCTTAACAGGCTTGGCTTCTATCCATATGGTGAATTTATCCACCATGACCAGTAAGTATTTTTGCTTGTGGGTTCCGCCTTTAAGGGGTCCAACCATGTCAAGCCCTCAGACCGCGAAGGGCCAAGTAATGGGGATAGTTCGGAGGGCGGTGGGTGGCATATGGCTTTGGTTTGCAAAGAGCTGGCAACCGGTGCATCGTTGGACTAAGTCCTGAGCGTCTGCCCGGGCCGTCAGCCAATAAAAGCCTGTTCGGAAGGCCTTGCTTACAAGGGACCGAGCTGCAGCGTGATGACCGCCCAGTCCAGCATGAATTTCAGCCAGGAGGTTCCGCCCCTCCTCTTCAGAGATGCACCTTTGAAGGACTCCGGTAGTGCTTTTTCTTATAAAGCTCTCCCTCGTGGACTTTGTAGGCTTTGGATCACCGCACTATGCAGCGTGCCTCATTTTGGTCCATTTTGGTCCTCGGGGAGTTCCTGCCTAGTGAGGTAGGCGAGGAATGGTTCTGTCCATGGGGCGATGACGGCCATTATTACGTGGGCTGAAGGTGTTATTTCATTGGCAGAGCCTCCGATTGTGTCAGAATGTTCGGTGTCGGGAAGTGCGGTTGGGTCCGGGGTGTTATTGTTCAGCTCCCCTTCCCATACTATGGATGGCTTGAACAGCCTTTCCAAGAAGATGTTGGGGGGGACTACATCGCGTTTTGCGCCGATGCGTGCCAGGACATCTGCCACCTAATTATTTTCCCGGGCTATATGGTGAAATTCAAGCCCCTCGAACCGAGCTGACATTTTTAGGACGGCGTTGCGGTAAGCTGCCATTTTTGGATCCTTGGCATTGAAGTCTCCATTTATTTGGGATATTGCGAGGTTCAAGTCCCCGCGCACCTCTAGGCATTGAATGCCCATGGATACTGCTATCCGGAGACCATGTAGAAGGGCCTCATATTCGGCTGCATTGTTGGAGCCCGTGTACATAATCTGGAGTACGTATTGAACTGTGTCTCCTGTGGGGGACGTCAAAACGATGCCGGCCCCCAGTCCGGCCAACATCTTGGAGCCGTCGAAATGCATGATCCAATTTGAATATGTGCCGTACTCTTTAGGGAGTTCGGCCTCCGTCCATTCTGCGACGAAGTCAGCCAAGACTTGCAACTTGATGGCTCGCCGTGGCTTATAAGTTATGTCGAACGGGAGGAGCTCAATGGCCCATTTCGCAATCCGGCCCGTTGCGTCACGGTTGTTTAAAATGCCGTTAAGTGGTACTTCTGAGGCTACTATTATTGAACACTCTTGAAAGTAATGTCGTAGCTTCTGGGATGCCATGAATACCGCGTACGCAATCTTTCTATAATGCGGGTACCGTGATTTGTAGGGAGTGAGGACAGTGGACACATAATAAACCGGCCTTTGAAGGGGGAATTTGTGTCCGTCCGCTTCTCGTTCGACGACGAGCACTGCGCTTAGAACCTGATGTGTTGCTGCAATGTATAATAGCATTGGTTCGCCAATATTTGGCGCGGCCAGGACTGGGTTTGTTGCAAGTATGGCTTTTATCTCCTCGAGTCCGGTCGTGGCTGCATCCGTCCATTCGAAGTGTTCGGTGCACCGAAGGAGGCGGTAAAGGGGTAGGGCCTTTTCTCCCAAGCGGGAGATAAAGCGGCTTAGAGCCGCCACGCATCCGGTTAACTTTTTTATTTGTTTGAGGTCCTTTGGGATATCCAGTTGCGATAGAGCTCGGATCTTGGCTGGATTTGCTTCGATTCCTCTACCGGATACAATGAAGCCCAAGAGCTTTCCGGCTGGAGTGCCGAAAACGCATTTTTTCGGGTTGAGCTTGATGTCGTATGTTCGGAGGTTATCAAATGTGAGCCTCAAGTCGTCTACTAGAGATTCGACATTTTTTTGACGACCACATCATCTACATATGCCTCCACTATTTTACCGATCTGGCTTGCCAGACATGTCTGAATCATGCGCTGATATGTTGCGCCAGTGTTTTTGAGCCCGAAGGGCATCGTGTTGAAGCAGAATGGCCCGTATGGTGTGATAAATGCTGTTGCGGCTTGGTCTGGTTCTGCCATCTTGATTTGGTGGTAGCCAGAATATGCGTCAAGGAAACACAACGAATCGTGTCCTGCGGTAGCATCGATAATTTGATCGATGCGGGGGAGGGGGAAGGGATCCTTTGGGCAAGCCTTGTTAAGGTCTTTAAAATCAACACATAGGCGCCAGGATTTGTCCTTCTTTGGTACCATCACCAGGTTTGCTAGCCAGTCCAGATGTTTTATATCTCTGATGAATCCGGCCTCTAATAGCTTTGCTAGCTCCTCTCCATAGCCTGTCTCTTAGGTTCGGAAAAACGCCGGAGAGCCTGTTTGACAGGTTTGAATCTTGTTTGGATATTTAAGCTGTGCTCGGCCAGCCTGCGCGGGATTCCTGGCATGTCTGAAGGGTGCCAGGCGAAAATGTCCCAGTTCTCTCATAGGAACTCTCGCAATGCGGCGTCGACATCAGGGTTTAACTGTGCCCCGATGGAAGCTGTTTTATTGGGGTCCGTTGGATGGACTTAGAATTTGACTATTTCATCCGCTGGTTTAAAGGAGGTGGATTTGGATCGTTTGTCGAGTACCACATCATCCCAATTCACCGTAGAGCGCAGCGCAGTCAGCTCCTCAGCCGCTAGGGCTTCGGATAGTGCCTCGAGGGCCAGTGCGGCTGTCTTGTTTTCGGCGCGGAGTGCTATGTCCGGATCACTAGTGAGAGTGATGATCCCGTTAGGCCGGGTATCTTGAGCTTCATGTACCCGTAATGGGGTATTGCTTGGAAGATTGTGAATGCTTCCCGCCCTAGCAAAGCGTGATAACCGCTGCTGAACGGGGCCACATGGAACGTGACCTCTTCGGACCTGTAATTGTCCGGCGTGCCGAACACCACATCTAGTGTGATTTTTCCTATACAGCACGCTTCCCGACTGGGGATTATTCCTCTAAAGGTTGTGCTGCTTCGCATGATGCGGTTCCAGTCTATATCCATTTTTTGAAGAGTTTCCTCATAGATGAGGTTCAATCCGCTGCCGCCGTCCATGAGTACCTTGGTAAGACGAAAACCGACCACTATTGGACTGAGGACCAATGCAGCTGGTGCTCGGGCTGTTCGGAATTTAGGTTCATCATTGGCGTTAAAGGTAATGGCCGTGTCACTCCATGGGTTTATTGTTGCTACTTGGTAGACTTCGGCAAGGCTGCGGAGTGTCCTTTTTCGCATATTATTTGATGCGAAGGTCTCGCACACTGTTAATACCGTATTGGCATCTCTGGGGTGGCTTTCTGTGGCCTCCGGGATTAGGAGGTTTTCCCAATTTTGGCCACCTGCCGGAGTATCCAACATGCTCTAAGGCTGTGAGTTGGTGTGGCGTCCTCTGTACTATGAATTTTACAGGGTCCATTAAGCCATCCTTCCAGTATAGTTCCATGCCCTGTAGAGGGTTTTTTCCTTTTGGTGTTTGACCCGGGTGTCTGGCGATGATGCACCCTTTTATTTCGGACTGGGCTTGCCTTAAGGGCCGGATTGTCCAAATTTTGTTTCGGTTTTCTGGGCGCTTTCCATCACACAGTACTTTCGTACTATGGACGCTAAATCAGCGAAGCGTGTAATATCACGGCGACTTATGGCGTTGAGTATTCCCTTGTCCGTGCAATTATTGTAGAAGAATGAAATTGCGTCTTCCTCGCGGCAGCCCTTTATCCTGTTCATAACCAGGAGGAATCTGGCCCAGTAATGATGTACGGTTTCTTTGGGCTCTTGCCTGATTTGGGATAGATCGCTAATGTTTGGGTGGGTGGGTGGAATTAAATCCGAAGCATTACCCCTTCTGAGGCTCAGAGGCCGAGGAATTTCCGAACTCGAAAATTTGGATTCCTGGATGTCGTCCAATGAATCCAGTCTGTCGCCTGATTCTGGGTTCAAGTCTTGAGTGATATCCTCCCCTCCGCGGACATCCGGCTTGGAGGGATCCGGAATCCAGACGTAGCGAGTCCTTAAGATAGATGAAGGGTCGCCGCACTGTCCCTCTACCACGGCAACGTGATGGGTGGCTTGGGGAGAGTTAATCTCTATCAGATCGGTTTTAGGCCCAATCTGGTCGTAATCCGTAGTGACTCCCAGGGCGGCGAAGCGATCCAAGAGCTCATTTATGGAGGAAAGCTCTATTGGATCTAACTACTCGGCAAGTTCCGAGTTAACATGAAGATTGTTTTCGATGGCTCAAGAGGTCATCGTCGACGCAGAAGCCGAACAGGTGGTCATAAGAAAACCGCCTAGCCGGAGGGTTTGGCCGACAGCCAAAGCTCCCTTAGCAACGGTGCCGTCTTTAAAGAAGGGACGAGGCATCCTTCCTGATGGCGACGACACAGAGGAACTCTCAATGAAAGCACCAATGTTGGTGTCAAAACCGGCGGATCTCGGGTAGGGGGTCCCTATCTGTGCGTCTAGGCCGGATGGTAACAGGAGGCAAGGGACACGAAGTTTTACCCAGGTTCGGGCCCTCTCGATGGAGGTAAAACCCTACGTCCTGCTTGATTAATTTTGATGATATGGGTAGTACAAGAGTAGATCTACCACCAGATCAGAGAGGCTAAACCCTAGAAGCTAGCCTATGGTATGATTGTTGATGTGTATGTTGGCCTACGGACTAAAACCCTCCGGTTTATATAGACACCGGATAGGGTTAGGGTTACATAGAGTCGGTTACAATGGTAGGAGATCTGAATATCCGTATCACCAAGCTTGCCTTCCACGCCAAGGAAAGTCCCTTCCGGACACGGGACGAAGTCTTCAATCTTGTATCTTCATAGTCCTGGAGTCCGGCTGAAGGTATAGTCCGGCCATTCGGACACCCCCTAATCCAGGACTCCCTCAGTCGCCGTTCCAAGCAGCCTCTATGAGGCTCAAGCATGAGCCGCCGACCATCGCCATCATCCAGCCGGCTTTAATCCGGGCCTCCCAGGCTTTCACCCTGCTAAGCTGCCGTACTGAACCCCCTCAACTACGTGCGGGCCTGCATCGGACACCTCCGCCATACCTCTGTCGCGGACTATATGACTCACCACCAAGTGCTCTGACCCGCCGCTACAAGCCGCCGGCGGCCTTCTACCTTGAGCCGGTCGCCCATGGGCTGCTGCGGGCTGCCCTCGCCGTATTCTAAATCCATCGCTCGCCCTTCGCGCCGGCTTACCTCGCAGGCCTTCTTCTGCGGCGGACGTGACCTTGCACTGTCGGTGCCCATTGGAGTTGCTACTCCAGGTAGCCGTGACCCGCCGGCCGCGTTTACTAAGTCACCATGGTCCGCTTTGAGACGGATTCGCCTCGGAGTGCTGTGGCCTACCAGTCTTAAGACATCGCTGGCTTGCTGCTGCTGCTGGGTGCTGCTGATGCGTCTGCGCAGATCGGCTCTGCTTTGTCACTACGCTGAGCTCAGAGCAAATTCAAACTCACCTCATGAGGAGCAAAGAAAAAAAAGTTGTGGCCCAAGCACAGTGCGCCACTACAAGACGATCTACTACTAGACAATTCTACCATGGAGTACTAGTGCTTGCTGCCATTACTCCACGTAAAACATTAGTCAAATGGAAGATGGTACATGTACGTACGATTTCTGGATGGCATTACTCGCGGTCGTATACACTCTGAGCCGCCCCGACCTCTGCTACAAGCCGGTTACGGTTTCCGCCGATGAAGCTTCGCTTCCAAATTGCTTGTGGCCTGCTGCTTCCACTGCCACTGCACCTCTGCCTCCCTGATGAACCGCCGAGCTCTGGGACTGCGTCCAAATTGCGGTGACTCGTCCCTATACAACCGAGCCGCTGCTGTTTTGGCTTCAAACCCGCCTCCACGTACGCACTGCCGAGTGGCCCGCGTACCCTTGCTTGAGACCCCCCTACACCTTGTTGGTTGATTCTGTTAAAGCTGCGGTGGTTGTTTGCCCATTTGGATAAGGAAAAGAACAAGAAGAGCCTGGATGGATGAAAAGTCAAAGTAGTCAAGTGCTAGGAGAAGAAGGAGAAAACCTGCTGTGTGCATGAATTATCCGGCCAGAGCGCTAATCACATGCATACATCCTTCTCACAAGAGTAGATGCTACTGTGATGGTCAAATCAGCCACAAAAATTGAATAAAGAAAAGCAATATGGTGTTTGCCATCTCCACTTTCCCATAAGAAGACGGAGGCAAAAGCAACCAGTACTTAAAGTGTTGTTGGGCCCAATTAAAATCTGGCCCATGCACAGGACGTCTATCGTATGAACAAATCAGGTGAAACCCATCTAAATTTATTTTGACGCATATTGTTTTTTATCAAAGAACAATTACTTGGTCTATGATATTTTTTTCACAGGATCATTATTCCTTATAAAAAAGGTGCTGCAAAAAGGGCGTGAGCAAATATTATCTTTGCACTAGTGCTCATCCTGCGCAGGTTGCCACCCCCGCTACATCAACACACGCGATTAACTTATTGTCCGCCCCCGCGGCCGATTCTCCCGCCCGCGCCGGCTTACAACGCCGCGGCCGACTCATCTATTTGTGTCGCCTCTGAAGTCGCGGTCGTCTTTGTCGACCGTCTCTCGCGGCCTGGTATACATCAACATACTGGGCCGCACCTGTTTGCATGAGCTATTTATTAAGCATGAGCAAGTCACAGCTTGGGTAGCCCGGTTTTCTTTCAACAAAATGGAGGCAAATTATCATATACTATCAACCGTCGTCTGCACTGGGTGGCTCAACGGGCAGGCGCACAAGTCGTCGCCACTACAGTTTGGTTAACTTTGAATCTCCAGTTGGAAGGAACCATTGGCCGAGTTGCTGACACGGCTCATACGGAATCATTTATAACCCGCCGCAGTCACCTCAACCTTCTATGGATTCACATCATGCTATCAACACCAATGATATACAAGTTATGCCGGTTTATATCATGGTCAAATATGGATAATCTCATGTCAACTCCTCGAGTCACCTTGAGACTCGGGGGCTACAGTAATATGACTCAGCAAATGTTGCCGGTTTTCAGTAAAGTCAAGAACCCCAGGACGTTGGAGAGAAAGATAACTCAGTTCCGGAGGCTACTACCATATGGATGAAAATTTAAAGGCCGTCAGAAAATTTCCGGTTCAAAATGAAGAATGCTGGTTTAAAATCCGGTTCAAGGGAAATCTGTTCTCCCACAAGGCTCTAAGGCTCTCAAATTCGGTTTAAGAATTTCCGGTTCAAAAAAAAGAATTAACTTCTCGCAAGTTCGAGTTTAAAGGCCGTCAGAAAATTTCTGGCTAAAAATGAAGATTCCGGTTTAAGATCCGGTTCGAGGGAAAGATGTCTCCAATAAAGCTCTGACGCTCTCAATATCCGGTTCAAAATCCCGGTTCAAGAAGAATTTATCTCTTGCAAAAAATTAAAAGTTGCCGAAGAGGACCTGCTGCCATGATGCGCGGTTCAAACATGGGTATAATGCCTTATTGGCTTATCATATTATTGATCACTTGGGGGCTTGGTCATATTCGAACTATAGCTACACCTCTTGATCGGCGCAAGGCCACCAGAAAAATCACTAAGGGGCTTGGTCATATCTGAACCATAGCTACACCTCTTGATTGGTTTGAAACCACAAAGGGATATCACTAGGGGGCTTGGTCATATCTGAACCATAGCTACACCTCTTGATCGGCGTAAGGCCAACATGAATTCACTTCGGGGCCAAAGAGAGTGTTGCAAAAAGCACAAACTCAAACATGAGCACCCGCTGAGCACAACTCAAAAAGTTACTTGGGGGCTCTTTGTGCAAAGCAACAAAGAGTTTGAAAGGACCCTTGTAATTGGCTATCAAGCCACAACTTGGAAGCCTGGTGTATTCACCTAAATCCCCGAGTTAACCTGCCTTCATCAAGTAAGACACTCCTGTCCAGGTAATCCTGGTATGACCCGCCGAACGTTTGACAAGTCAATCTTATACAGACCCGGAAATTGTCAAAGTTAAAACGACGATTGGTTAATTGGACACCCATCTTAAAAGGCTTTGTTAAATGGTTTAACTCAGCGGCCTGGCAGCCCATGAAAAGCCTTGATTTGGAGCCTGGCAGCTCGTAAAAAGCCTCGCATGTTCTTTTTGAGTTCTATTTGCCAAGTTTTTTCGCCTTTGTTGAGGTTCATAATATCTTCTGGTAAACCGGCGTCCTTGACCCGGCTTGGCTCTCAACTACAAGTTGTCACTACATGATCAGTTATAATCCGGCATTCATTAACCCGGTCTGGTTTTGATTAACAAGTCGCCAGTATTATAAGGAAAATCCAATGTTTATTACATCCCGGTGCGGTTTATTATCATAATCCGGCAAATTAAGGAAGGAGTTCTCAATACTCAAGATTGGGGTTACCACCCTCACTACAAAAGTTGGTTAAACCAACGAGGTGATTCTATGTCACAGGTATCATCTATGTCATATTTGATTATCTTCAATTACAGCCTTGGTTATAAACCCTGGCTATATGTTTGGGCATTATGACCCGCCCGCCGGTTTATTAAGAATTCCGGCATACAATGAATCCGCATTAAGTTGCCATCGGCCAAGAGCCGCCGAGTATTTCAACTCCGGATTTATTTATCAACTCGTAAGGTATTCAAATCTTTAATAGCCAACATGGCTGGATTTTTATTATGGTTATCAATAACCACTATTATGATTAAGGTTTTCAAAGTCGCTTCAGCGCATTGGCTATTATTTTATCAATGGATATGGTTTATTCTACAATTGAAGGAATAGTCCCGAGTCGCTGCAGGCTTACGACCCGGCACTTGGGGGCTACATTTATTCAAGTTGAGATTACATCAAATATGCAAGTCCCATGTCACTGCCAGCATGCACCATGGCACTTGGGGGCTAATGTAAAGTCATTATTTTCTCATTTTATTAAAGACCCGACTCATCACATTGTAATGAGCCAGCCCTTGGGGGCTACCAATTGCTCCTATCAAACAATTCAAGGTACACAAGTCTTAATCCATTATATTGAAGGGTCCACTCCTCAGTTGGTAAAGCACAAAGCTCTTAACCTTGTGTACGTGGATTCAAGCCCCATCATGGGAGTTACATCATATGATGTTATTTTCAATGGAGTATATATAAAGTTCCAGCTCAGTATTACAAGTCTTAAGCTATCACTATGTTCTCCTCTTAAGACTTGGGGGCTACAGGTAATATGGATATGAGGGAGAGAAGTCTTCAAAATTCTTAGCTTTGACCCGGCGTTGGCAACAATCATGACCCGGAGTTTATAACAGTCATGACCTGGAATCAACAGTTTTCATAACCCGGCAATTTTGGATAAACCGGCAAGTTTTTCAAGCCAGTTGAGTATCAGTTGAATATTTAAAGACCGATATTTTTGTCAAGTCAGAGCATTGAAGGCTGATTCAAATGGATTCTTTATTTACAATATTTCTTCTAGAAGCAAATTAATTATGAAGCTGGTCTATTGACACGGATTTTCTAGAAGAAGGAAATGACAAGGACTTAAGGATGTTCAGGTGCCGGTTTACAAGAAATTCTTAACCCGGAGCACAACCTGTCAATTTTGTTCTTGTGTTTATTTTGCAGTATAAGTTTACCATGGATAAATCCAAGCTAAACTTGGGGGATAATGTCGGGGATATACCCCGCGGCGTAAACCGTCCGGAAGTATAACCCGGTCATACTTGGCGTTTCATCGATAAACCGCGAGAGGATTGGCGACTTACGTGTCTGGCGGTTCACTGGTATGACGATTCACGAGCCTGAAGACTCATTGGTGACCCGGCGCGTGTTCCAGATGGATGACAAGGCCCAAGGCCCAGAAGGCCGGCTCATGTTATGGTGGGCCGGTTTAAGAGGAAAGGTGTGAGGAATATTTGTCTTACAGGGAGTTAAGACCTGGACTTGTATCCAGTTTGTATTAGAAATAGACTAGTCCTAATCCTAATAGGACTCCACATGTAACCCGCCCCTTCAACATATATAAGGAGGGGCAGGGCTCCCCAAAGAGGGACAAGCAAGAAGAACATAATCTCTAGGGCTAGACACAAAGGGGGAGCCGGCTTATGCGGCAACTCTCGCATGAGCATAATGAGATCTAGCCACAAACAGCATGTAGGGCTATTCCGGATGATGTTTCCCGGGGCCCGAAGCTGTCTAAATCCTTGTCTTATGTTGCGTCTCTCGATTCCGCCCAACCCCTCTCAAGCTACCACATAGATGCGTTGGCCTCGCGACTAAGTCCTCACACTAAGGACATCTGCCGTGACAATTCCACGACAGATCCGATAACCCATTAACAGACCCGACCAATGGGGATTTTCCACGTGTAAAATCATCATTGGCTAGAGGAAACACGTGTCGGCTCATCATCGGGACAGATGTCATCCACTCACTGGACAGAAGGCGCCTATGATACGTCGACATGTGGCACGGCCCAACAAGTTTAAATGGGCCGGCCCAACTAAAGGCCCACAAGATTTTGCGGACCATAATGGGTCGGCCCAGCTAAAGGCCCACGAGATTTTGCGAACCATAATGGGCTGGCCCAGCTAAAGGCCCACAAGATTTTTCGGGCCATAATGGGCCGGCCCAGGTAAAGGCCCGCAAGATTTTTGTGTGTCATAATGGGCCGGCCCAGGTAAAGGCCCACAAGATTCTTGCAGGTCATAATGGGCCGTCCCAGCTAAAGGCCCACGAGATTTTGCTGACATTAATGGGCCGGCCCAGCTGTAGGCCCACAAGATTTTGAGGACCCTAGTAGGCCGGCCCATTAACTGGCTACCATGTTTTGGGCCAAATGTCGGCCCATATTTGATCCGGTCCATTAATGGCCTACCACGCTCCGGGCCTAATAGTGGTCCATATGAGATCCGGCCCGTTAAAATCCTACCACATTCTGGGCCAAATTACGGCCCAGATCAGGTCCGGCCCTTTAAGAGGCTTTGGGCTCAATTATGGCCCATATCAGATTCGGCCCGTCAACTGGACACTATGCTTTTGGGCCCACTTGCTAAAGGCCCACTTAGTAATTCGGCCTGATATTAGTTTTGGCCTGTTAAGGGCCCGTTTAACATTTCGACCCTATATTAATTTCGGCCTGTTAAAAGCCCGTCATATAGTTGGGCCTAACTACGGCTCGGTTTGCATCCGGCCTGCTCGCAGCCGATATCTGATTGGGCCAAACAAGGACAAAGACAATTTTGGCCTGTTAAAAGCCCGTGATTTGATTCGCACAATCATGGGCCGGGGTTCATTTCGGGATGCTGTGTAACTAGTAGGAATTAAGAACAAACCTACTCTATACAATAAAGAAATTATGACATAGTAATTAAGAATAAATCTACACTACACAATAAAGGATTTAAGGTATATTACATCAACTGGGCATCAAAGTTCGCCACCAGTGATCATAAAGCACAACGAAGAAGCAGATTACAAAAACTGGGCACCATTCCAGCGTAACAAAATAATACTGAACCGAGACCACTTCCAAGACAGTTCAAGAAAGGTTAGCCTTGCGGGGGAACTGCTGCGCAAGCTGCTGAGCAAGGCTGTGAGACCGGCCTAGCATGTCGGTCATAGCTTCCAGGTGTAGCTGTTTAGCGATGAGGTTCTCATTGGTGTTCTCCGCAATCTTTCTTAGAGATAGGACTTCAAGTCGAAGTTGAGTTGCAGAATGCCTTTCTGCTAGAACTTGGGACTGAAGCAGTCGAACTGATTCAGACAACGAATTCTGTGAGCTTGTCTGACTGTTAGTCTCAAGTAACTTGAACACTGCATCAAGACAAGACTTTGGGGTTGTCTCGCTATCTTCAAGATGTTTTGCCTTCTTTGCTGCAATATATGTTGAGTTTGTCTCACAGCCTTCAGCAGACTTGTGCATGCCATCAGGCATATCACCCTGAAACAAAGCAGAGAGATGACAGGTTTTGCACGTGTATAAACAAAGATGATAACTGTTCTGTCAATTCTATCCAATTTCAAATTAGAAAATAAAGAGTATGTTCAAAATATCAATAGCATAATTTGGCATTGTTCATAATGCGGGGAGCTTCACCACACTACTGGATTACCATGTCAACATAACAAGCATAGATGAAGGGCAAAGAAAATCATCGTATCTATTTTGGATAAAGTGCATGGCATGTTGTTCATATCATCAGCCACATCAGTAAGATAAAACAGGAGATGACAAGGTGCAAACGTGGGCTGCTTCACCACACACTGGATTATAGATCCACAAAAACAAGCATACATATAGGGAGTATTAAGTATTGTGCATGGTATGAATAAGGAATTTGGTTTTACAAGTAAAACTTAGAACTTACGGTTCTTACGAACATGCATTTTGGTAGAAACAGCAAACTAAACAGCAGTATACGATAGGGAGTATGAGCAAATTAAACAGCAGTTGAGGATAAAGGATTTAGAAGGACTGACTTACATTAACAGTTAACACCGACTTTATAATGCCCTTCTCCATGGCAAGGGAATGATAACTCAAGAATTTTAGCACAGAATCTTCTTCATAAGCATTGCCTGTACTCTACATTTTGTAGAGAGTAATTATAGATATGATAATACTGGAAGGGATAGAGGATAATGAAGATAAGATGCAGATTGATGCTACATAATCAACTATCAATCCCTGGAAGTAAAAGCGTTACAACGCAAAATGTACTGACAAGAGCAATGGGCTACACTTCTGCCCTGGCATTGTCTGTGTATTCTACTTGTTGGTAAGATTAAATACAGATCTGATCTTTTTTTAGTAAATGGTGGGTGAGGGAGATAAGATGCATAATGCTATAAAATGAACCAATCCCTCTTCACATAATACAAGAGTGTTTTGAACACTGGTGTACTGTACAAAACGTTCTTATATTATGGGACGGAGGGAGTAGCTGTTAATGTAAGTACAGTGATAGACCACGTTCAGTCCTTACAAGAGGACTGCAGAGCTAAACCTCTTCAAAAGCATTGGGTTGATTCTAAATTTATGTAAGAGTCCATACGGATCTCATAATGTCCATCCAAATGGACGATTACGAGGCTAACATGTGCAGTGATGCTACATAATCAAACAGCTATGAAAGTAAGTATGGTCATACAGGGCAAGAGGTACTCACAAGAGCAATGCAGTGTGCAGTATAGTTGCGAGATTCTGTGGTCCCTTGAGAACGAATGTTCTTCCGCTAACAATTTTTGTACAAGTGAGACATTAAGGCAAAGGCAGAAATGTAGTTCAAATTTTGATGTGATATCATAGATAGTACCTTATGCTGCAGCCGGGACCAATGTGTAACAAGATTATTCTAGTCACCGTCGGATAATTGTAGCACCGGAGACTTTACAGAAATTTCGTTCAGAGGCTTGCCATCGAAGTGCGCTTGCCTCAGGTAGGAACGATACTTCATCAACGAGTGCTTGAAAAGCGCAACCAACCCTTGCTCGTCATCACAATCCAGTTTGTGCGTCGCCTATTTAAAAGAATGAAATCTTGTGTCTTCTGTCAGCAGACACATATGCAGTAATGACCATGAATAACATTAGTACATTACTTACGCGTAAGTTGCGGAGGAAGACTAGAAATTGTTCCGTGTCTGCGGTATAATCTTTCCATGAAGGAAAGATGCACACAAAGTTCCTGACAACAACATAAGCTTCGTCTTCTAAACTAGGAAGAAATGGAACAGGGGTCCTATTTGCTGCAATTGGGGCTCTCTCTGGTTCGAAAAGGGATTTGGCAACTGGATTTGGTGTACTCTTTGCTGGAATGGGGGTTTTGCGTCGTACAGCTGGTGCTATGTCAACTGGCATAATCATACTGTTTGCTGCAGTTGGGGTCTGCTGAGTTGGGGCATCAGAAATGACCAGTGTAGTAGGGCTAGAGTCTGCTAGAGTTGGGGTATTTTGTGGGTCAGGTGATATTGCAACTACACCTAATGGGCTATTTGATTTATCAGGTGCCACTACCTTTTCCAAATACTTTGCTTGTGCTCCTCCATGATCAGCAATCGCCCTCTTCCTTTTGAATGTCTGATACACAAGAACATCATTTGAATGGATAAATATGGTATGATGACAGATGGAATATGTACTGAAAATGGATAGGCAGGGCGTATTCACATACACGATGTGTAAACTAAGCTAATGGCAGTTCAACAAAGTAGAAGCAATGCAAAGCATCAGTTGCAAGATATGTGTGAGCAATGTAACCTTGGAAAGTTAGAGCAAGTACCTTGATGGGTGAATAAGATAGGGTATCTTCCTCTGACTCCTACACTAGGGAGCTACATTGACTTAGGTCGCCCTCTAGCTCAGAATCACTGTTAGGATCATATTCTGAGCATGAATCTGTAGGTGGAGAGTGTTTGCATTGCATTGCATCCAGACTTGATTTCAGTCCCTTAATGCCAAGTTTGACAGCCATGCCATTGTTCTGCTTTATTCTTTTCATGCGCGCAAGCTCATAATCATTACGATGCTGTTCAGAATCTGAGATTCATGAAAACATAAAAAGTAGTCAGATTATCTATGGAATGCATTGCGGTTTCAACTCGGAGAGTGTCTCCCTATAAACCCCTGCATATGCAAAGTTCACCTCCCCAACCGTGCTGACCAGACCACACACAGAGATACACACCCGAGCGGCGAACATGCATTTTTGAAACTAATTTAGGAACATTTACTTGACCAATTAAACAACTCTATTTTAATAATATCAGATTCGTATTTGAACAACTAAGCTTGTTTAGCTTGATGGGTGGAGCAGTGTTATTATGACACGAAGCATGTATTCTGATCGTATAGTGATCATAAAAGGGGGAAACTCTAAGCATATATTTTTTAGCAAAATTGGGTTTCCCCTCTGATTTCTATTAAAGAAACCACCACAGAACCAACATGATCAATTAAACCCTAAGCATGATCAATTAAACCGTATTATGGCTGTGCCATGGCAGATTTGAAGCTGCAAACCGGAGAAATGATATTTAGCATCCATTGTTTGCTTCGAACTAAGAACTAAATTTTAAGAGCTGAAAAGAAAGTCGAGTAACCAAGTTAAGATCTATTTTCTGGTTGAGATCAAAAACTTGAGGAGATATGAAGTACCACCTCTCTTGCGGCGCCGTGTAGGCATCGGGGGTGCGATGGCTGTCGGTGGCGTTGAAGCAGATCTACGATGGTAGACATGTGCATCGGGGGATAAGTCCCGTTGCGGTGGAAGAGAAGGTCGTGTGAGCGGCCCCGGCAAAGAGGACGACGGCGCCGATGAAGCGAGAGGACGCGATGCAAGGCTATTGGTCCGTCGCCGTGGATGAGAAACGTCCATCTCTAACAGTGGACGACGCGGTCTTGGTATGCGCTCCGACATGGTGGAGGACAGTGGCGATGGATGTGGTGGAGGACGGCGGCGATGGATGGGGTGGCGGACGGAGGCTGGTGTGGGAATGGGGTGTTCTAGCGCGGACGGTGTATGAATGGGAAAATGGAGGGAGAGGTACGGGGAACCATGTTTTTGGACGCGCCTGTCTGAAATATGGGAAAGTTACGAACTTATCCCCCGTTTCAAATTTGGACGTCTCGTCGGTTGGGGATAGGACGATAATCTCGCATATCCCAAATATTTGCCGGTAACTATTTCGGGCGAGGAGAGGGTGTTTTGCCGCCCACGGTTGGCGCCCACGGTGCATGAACGGGGCTGACAGGTAGGGTGGTTGTGCCACGTCTGATGGAAGTTACACATCTGCCCCTATTTAAAATATTAGCCTACATCTATTTCAGACGAGGAGATGGTGTTTTGCCGCCCACCGTGTATGAATGGGGAATGGAGGGAGAAACAGAGGTCTTTCGGACGAGCTTGAATCGAATGAGTTTTGCCGCCCATGTTTGACGCCCACCGTGTTGGAATGGGCTCAGAGTCGGTTGTGTCACGTCTAATTGAAGTTACTAACCTACCCCTATTTAGAGGAGTGGAAATCGGGCCGATGGATTGTCCGTGTAATGGGTAGACAGTAATTTCCATCTCCCAAACACTTGGCTTCAGGCAGCCGATCTGGGAGTGGACATTTTGCTGTTTCTTTCGAATTTTGGGACAATAAGCATCCATGTTTACCCTGGCAACTAAATTCAAATCCATTTGTATTCCTATATGAATCTTTATAAATCATTCAATGTGTTTTTATATATCTTCAAAAGGACGACAAAGATGTATTCCACTGTCATATATGAATATGGTTTATAAATTTCGATACTCAAATTCAGAAACTACAATCTAGTTTAAGGTGAATTCGAATATTTGGAACACTTCATGTCCAACTCAAATGTCACACGCAACATAATGTGTACTCCCATTTAGATATGCACACAAACGATGTATCAAGATTCAAATACCGAGTCAATCAACCAAGAATGTACGGAACTAACAGACATATAAACACTTATAGAGTATATGGATCAATAATATCAACTAACATACATACCAAGCCGCTGTACTTTTTTTTGTCTACAACAGCATCCTTTTTTAGCCAGCATCTTGGCCCTTTCTGATGCGTGCCACTTATGGTCCATCTATACTACTATTGCTGAATGCACATTCAGCCCGATTGGCATATTTGTAGGTCTGGCACAACAATCCAAATGAAATGTCTCCGAGTCTTATCAATTAATACAGACTTGTGCTCAAATAAAATTACAAACAAAAAACAAAACAAAAACAATTATTACATGATCTCTAAAACAAATGGTTTGATTGATTACATGAACAGACAACACAAAGGTTATTCAACTATGGAAAGAACATTTCACCTATGATTTACCAAGTAGGAATTTAATTTCCTTTTTTCCTTCAGGACCTTAACAATCTGGTCAGTCTCAGCTTGCTTCATTTTGAAATCCACCAAATATTTAATGGTTGTCTTGAGTACTGCTTGTGATTGTGCTGTTTGCTTCCTCAACATGTCAACTTCATCTCTAAGTGCAAAAGCAGAATCTCTTTCTACCACTAGTTTAGCCTCTAGAGCATCAGCAGTTGGCAATTCATAATGCACGATTGGGCCGGTGCCACTGCTGTGGGATAATGCAACGTCCAAGGGGACCTCGCTCTTTGATCTTGGGCTAACCTTTTTTGCCATTAAAGTTCCGATTGGATTCAGAAAAGTTGAAGTTAGCAAAACATCTCAACTGGGAGTTATAACAGCAAACCAGTTAAACAAACAAGGAATTAAAGAGTTTCAATTGGATGCTGAAGAGTAGTTATTAACATCATTGTAACCCGCTGTTGCAGCAGCAAAGCAGTTAAACAAACAAGTAGATATTTAAGTTAAGGAAAACATGTAATTCTTAACAGTAACTATCAAACACATAGATAGGCACAGTCTACAATATGATTAACAGGCTGTGCCATTATGTAATCAGTAGCAAAATAAATTAAGACAAGCAACGTAATTGAACAATTTTGCAATAAGTGGCTAACTAAAATTCCGAGAAGCAGGTAACTGAACTTACGCTAGTTCTTTGTACAGGCACACTGCAACTTCTTTTTCGCTTACAAGGTTGTACGAAGGAGTCCATGGCATCAATTGATTGGATACGCAGTCCCAATACTTCTTTCTTCCCACACTGCATGGGTAAGTTGAATGGTTAATCTGGTAAGATGGTGCGTCCTTGATATGTTATATGAGGACGTGTAGTCAGACTAGTTGTAGCCAAACACATCACACTAGCTTTTACTGCATATTTCATGCGATTACTTTTGGCATATCGAGATCTAAGCAATCTACAATAGAATGAAAAGACTGGCATCCTTCACATTATTTAAGAACTCAGTTCATAGAAACAAGCAATTCAACCATTCTGTGGGTAAATCAAAAGCGCCACTGGAATATTTTTCACTATCCAATCATACACGCAAAAAGGGGCGACGCCACCATAGGGGTTGGTATGGGCGGCTGCCTCAGGTGGCTGGAAAGTGTGCACCTAGTTTGAGTCGTCCAGGTTGGCCCACGCTAGTTTTGTTCATCCCAACGCACGAGTAGGCAATGTAAAAAATGAATAAAAATGTTTCAATTTGGATGGGCCAATAACATAAGTGCAAGGCAGGCCCTATAGCAGGCTCGTGGCCCAAACGAGCGCCTCCCATATCGATCGACAGCAGGAAAAATCCCAATTCATTCGCTCCAGCCTCCAGTCTGGTTCGCTCCTAACCTAGCCGCCGCTGGACAGACCGACACAGCACTTCCTCGCGCCCTCATTGGAGGGCGGTCACCGGGCTTCAAGCGAACGGAAGGACAAGAAAATGAAGATCCAACCCTGGGTGTAGCCTGCGTGGGAGGCAGCGGCGGCAGCACGGGCATGGCATCGAGCTGGCACAAACGGACAGTCGCAGCTTGCAAGAGTAGCATGCGCAATGAGCAGGTACATCACATCCCTGATTATATCTAATTCAACTCTTCAATTTCTGGCCAATAGTTAAACCTGACGGTGTTGTAAAACTGCTTGTATGTAGGGAATCTATGAGAAAATGAAACCAATTTCTACTTATTTTATAACTCCCCCAATCAATACTGAACTGACTGAATCTGATGTATCTAATCAAGTTTCCGGTGCAAACATACAAGCTCATGTTGTTCTTGAGCCTGAAGTGTCTAATGAACAGACTGCTAATGAAGGATTTGACGCAAACATTTTACATGCTCCTGGTGATGAACATATAATGTCTAATGAGGGATCTAATGCAAGCATTTTGCAAGTTCATTGAAGGATTTAGTGTCTAATGATGATCTACTATGTTGAGAGAGACAGAGATTTGTAGGCATTGATGACAAGCAAATTATAATGCATTTTCATAGCTTGAGGAAACGTCGAGGCCATCTACCAGAAAGTCCATGTATCATGACAACATAGCATAAATACTTTTCTAATCTGTTGTATGAAACTATTGGCATACTTGTGCAGGATACATATATTGATATGCAGTTTGCGCACTGGTTATACATGCAATTACACTTCAATATTTTCAGCCAAAGAATGAATAATTCAAGCAGGTACAGACCATGTTTGTAGTCCTTGTACACCATGTTGCATTTTGTGTTTTTTGGTGCTTGCATCATTTAGTGTTTATAATCTGAAGTACTTTGGATCATTAGCTGGTTTTCAAAGTGCATGTAGCTTCACATGTCTCAAGTTATGTTGATTTCCGGAGTGCAAGTGCCTTCGTATTTTTTAAGTTAAATGTTCGCCCCTAGTAACTTGAATTCGTGGATCAGCCACTGCACACAAATCATACACGAATGCCAGTACGAATTAAATGGAATGCAGGGACTTACGCTAGCTTGTTGTACAGGCTCACTGCAGCTCTGCTTGCGCTTGGGATGTTCCATGTACAAGTCCATGTTACCACTTGCTCGGATGTGCAGGCCTTGTGCTCCTTGCATCCCCCTCTGCATTTTTGACACGGCGAATGGTTGATCAAATAAGAGGAATCGACCTTGATGTTGTACCAGAGGACAGATACTTACAAGGTTATACGGGTGTGCAGGATGTGCACCAGATCCCGTAGCGCCGTCATGCTTCGCTAAAATATGGATTTGCTTGTTTCAGATGATATCTCGAGAAGAAATAAGAGTTAAGTTCAGAGTTGCATAAGCAGTGAAAGGATATCCAAACATCGTCGGAACAGTGCACAAGGGAGTGATGTGTGGATACCTAGTTCGGGCCAACGTTTGGGCATGCCCGCCTAGCTAGAGTGCGGGTCACTTCAGAGCCATTGAGGGTGACGCGCTGGCGTTGGCTGGCCGCGCATGGATGCAGATCTTGAGTGGAAGGGGAGCGCTACGATGCGGTGGACGAGACCGTTGGTGAAGCCCCAACGGCCTCGGGGGCGGAGGTGCAATGATGTGCTCGGTGAAGTAGCCCCGGTGAGCTGGGAGACGGCGTCGGTGAAGCGCACCTGATGCGGTGGAACTCGATGTCTGTGAGGCACGTCGGTTGCGGCGGCCGACGTTGTCGGTGGACCACCCGGTGCGATGGACGAGGGCGTAGATGAGGTAGCTCCGGTGCGGTGGTGAAGCGCGACCGTCGTCGTCGTCCGGAACAGAGGTGGGGAACGGTGGGGAAAGAGACGAGATGAGGGGCGATTCGAGGGTTGGCGGCGAATTAGGGATTTGAGCAATCTGGGCGCGGGAGGGAACGGTGGAGAAGAGAGATTTTGTAGGGCTGGAATTGGGGCCGCCAGATATTTCAATCCGAAACGTGGAAGCGTGAACTTATATTGTCGTCGTCCTTTTTTGGGGTGGAGGGGGGTGGGTGGCTGGGTGCTACGCGTCCGTCCAACACACGCGACCACCCCGACAGGACTATGCTTCGGTGCCTTAAGGCACCTGCCTTTGTGTCCATGACATATGGGCCCAACAAGTGGCTGGCCCACATGTCAGTGACCCAAAGGTAGTTGCCTTTAAGGCACTGAAGCAGCGTCCACCCCTACACGACCCTGGTTTGCCGGGCGCGCCTACATTTGAGAATGCAAACGAATCTTCTTTCATTTGCAAACGAATCTGTATGTATTACCATGCCCGTGTTTTCCTTGCAATAATTAGTCATTCGAAACGAGATACTCCATCCGTTCACTTTTGTAAGTCGTTTCAGACAACTTAAAATGAACTGTTTTGCACATTGTCTGAAATGTCTTCAAGGTCTTATAAAAGTGAACAGAGGGAGTACTATAAATTAAATAATGAGGAGTTATTTGAAAAAAATCGAAACGGTACCCACGCTAACGTGGATTAGAGTGTGTGTCACATAATTAGTTATTTGAATTAGAGTGTGTGTCACGTAGTTAGTTATTTGAATTAGAGTGTCTGTCACGTAGCGATCTCCAATTCTAACGTGGATTTCGCATTTCACTGTATCCATGCTACTTTTTTAATACAAATTCATATGTATATGATGAACACCATGGTAGTGAGAAAACTTTTGGATGGATTCAAACATATGACCTACAAAATAGCACAACAAACTGAGTCAATGTCAACTTTTCGAAACTTAGTATGGCACGAATTTGAAATAATTACCCGTATGCCTCGTCCTCAGTTCAAATCTTACAATGTACACCAAATTGAAACATCGATATTAGGTCTCGTACTATGTACATTCAAATGTTGTTTTTAGCCCCCCGGCACAAACGCTACATACTTCCTGTATCGGTCAATCTTCCTCTCCTAACCACCTTAGGAAGCTATCGGTTTCCAACACACGTTCATTCTTTCTCTCCATGTTTCGATCTCTAAGTCTCTCAACTACACAACCCCTTTTTCCACTCTGGTACCAAATGTATTTACCTCACACACCCGCCATTGCACCCTATGCCGAGCTCTCTCTCCCCCCTCTCCCTCTCACCCTCTCGCGCTAAATACATGCATTGCCTATCTAGCCCCCAACCTCTCGTGCATGTGCACGCACGCACGTTGTATATCCAGGTCATTCCCTCGAGACTATCTCACTCTTTCTTCCACACGGCGGGCCGCACTCGCTCAATCTCGCTCTCTTTATCTGAGTCTCGTTTAACCTCGTTTTCTTTCACACACAAATGATATATCTCCCTGTTCGGGCCTCAATCGACACAGTCTATACTCTCTCACGCAGATATTCTATCTAGGTTAGTCCATCCAAGGCGCCACCACTCTTTCAACCTCATGGTGGGCCACGCTCACTCAATATCTCTCTCTCTCTCCGTATGTCTCGATTGACCTCGCTCTTTCTCGGACAAAAACGATATATCACCATGTTTGAGCCCAGTTCGACCTATTCACATTGTATATTCTCTCACGCACATCGTCTATCTAGGTCACTCTCTCCAACCCGTCTCACGCTTTCAATCGCACGGCGACCCTATGTGATCGGTTGACCTTGCTTCCTCCCACGCACAAAATATATCTACACGTCTCTGACTGGATCATCTCTCAAGCTCTATCTTACAGCCCTCACCCTTGCCAAAAAGCTCAATCAGACAATATCTCTCTAGAGCATATATATTTGTTCAATGAATGTCGGACCACACTCACTTTGTCTCTCTATCTATATGTCTCTCGATTGACCTCGCTTTCTCACACCGTATCTTCCACGCGTTGAAGCTACTACCTCTCCATCCCTCGCAAAGCCGAAGCTATTTACATTGCGAGGGGCACTCCAACCTTGGATTAATTTGTGTAGGCATTTATTCCGGTCGGTTTAGATTATATTTTCGTAGCATTCGGCCCACAAGTACTCCAATCACCGTAGCGGGTAATTAAGCTACGGGGAGCACCTAATATGAGCACCGGGGAGCCGTTAGATTGAAGATGCAGCCGCACACAAGAGGCCTGAATGTTTTATTTGCAAAAAAACCTTTGGAGAGTTTGGAAATTGCGCATAATTACAAAGACTACTCCCAAGCCATTGGATCTCACTTCCAACGGTGTAAAAAATCGTATCACCATAGTGTCTAAGCTGCGGGGTGGATGTGATATTCTATGCCGCTGTCATTTTTCTTCGTAAACATGCAAAAAACGTGTAACTCGTGTCGTTACTTGTCTAACCGCGCAAAGTGTTTGTTCAAAAAAACATCCTACACTGAAATATCGGAACAACACAAGGGGGTCCCACTTGTCATTAATCAAATTTGGACCTAAAACTAACAAATCTGAAAGACGAGATTCAAACTGGCAACCTAGACTACAAAGCGTAAGTCGATAGCCTGAAAAAACGAACGGTTGTTGGCTTTGTCCCATAACTTGATTTTATACAGTACTTACGTTGAGTAGAGTATAGGGAGTGCCTCGTCAACACGTGCATGACCATTATCTCACTTACTGGTGGGTCCTAGGTCTGCGATCTCAATCTCTCTTCTCTCCATCGTCTAACCTTTGCACGGGCACACACGAAGAGCGGCGCTAGCTTGCCGTGGTGTTATTACAACTAAAAAACTTGGAAAATAGAAGAATCTCCTAGAACAAGAGACGTTGTGGCTGGTCGAGACGGAGCTAACCACATCTATCCTCCGTGCCACGTTTGCATGATGAAGCTGTGTGGCTAGTGGTGTGTTTTCAACCGACTGGCTGGGTCCCGAGGTCGAACCATACGTACTACGTCTGATACAGTATATTTTTACACGCACATTTTTCCTCCGTGCCGAGACGTGGCACACCCTACCGCGCGGTTTCGGGGTCCTCGCGGGTGGTGCACGCATATATTCTTCCTGACGTGAGACGCCCTACCGCGTGTTTTCTGGGTCCTCCTCGGTCGTAGCGCCGAAGCAAGTAAATGAGTCGTCAAATCACGAAAGACCACCTTTCCTGCCGAGTACATCAGTGAAGCACGGTGGCTAGATAGTTAGGCTAGTTCGACCGATTAGCTAGGCCGCCGCCACATTTGTTTTTTCACCCCTTTTTTTATCTACTTGCCGGCAGGTAAATTTAAATATCCACCGCGGCGTTGCTCTGGTGTTTGGGTGCGGCAGGATTTTTAATTTTTTGACTGACGGGAGCAGGCGCGGCAGGATTTTTAATTTTTTGATTGACGGGAGCAGGCGCGGCAGCAATTAGTCACGATGACTCCGCCTGTACCCACTGCTCCCTGATGTGAGAAGTCGTTGACTGGTGTTTTACCATGGTGAAAACCAAAAGATTCCCCGCTCCCTCCGCCTTCCCGTAGATTGCATTGCCTTTCAGCCGTTTTACCCCCTTTCCTTCCTCTCCCCATTGCTTCTACCTGGTGCCATGGCGGCGCAGCAGATCACGGAGTCCGAGGTGAGGCTCCCGACACAGGAGCTCCATGCCAAGGATGCGGAGCTCAGGGCCAAGGACGTGGAGCTCCGTGAGCTCAAGGAGGAGAGGAGTGCCATGCTCCTCCGTTATGTGCGGGAGTTCACGGAGCTTCGAAAGCGGCAGGCGTCCACCACAAAGATGCTCGAGGCGTCGGCAGCGTTGCTGCAGAAAGCGGGAGATAAAATAGGCCGTCAGGGGAGCCAGCTGGAGCGCAAGCGGGCCGATCATGACGAGGTCCAGGATCGCCTCAGCCACTTGGTGAACCAAGTTGCCACACACGTGTTGCGGCTGCGCGATGCCTACCGTCGTGCCAGTGCGACGATGCCGGCCGTCGGGCTAAACCCGTTCGACCACCCGGTCGACTTCAACGAGCTGCGGCTTCCTGACCTAGTCTCCTTCTTCACCTATATCTCCGAGGAGCTGAGCTGTCTCCACGCGATGGTGGGGGCTGAGCTGGACAAGGAGGGGTTGTGGGCTGCCGTCGCCGTTGCCAGGCGAATCCTTTCAGGGCTCCGTCACCGGAATCCATTCATGCCATTGGACGCCATCTTTGACGAGCTGGCTCCCATCGACCAGGAGCGGGCTCTGCGGGCGGTTGCACCCTGCATCACCAACGTCGTGCGCCTCGAGAAGCAGAGGGACTTCGGTGGTGTTTAGGCGCCCTCTGCATGGGCATGTCCATGTCTCGGCGCAACATGACCGTTGGATCAAACTCAGATGGTGCAGATCAGTCACTGTAGCACAAAGCGTGTGGGTGTGTTCGGTTGCATTCTCATCTCAATATAGTTGTTTCCTCTTCGTGTATTTTTGTCAACCTACTAGTGTGGACTCATGCATCCTTCATGCACTCTGCCAAACACCCAAAAGTGGGTCGAGAAGGGAACTTTTGCTCCCATCCCGTGCACCCTTCATACACCCTGCCTAACACTATTCGTGCTTCATATGGTTCATGTTTCGTGGAGTACTGTAGCACCGTACTCTCCGTGCGCTGTGGACCTAGTTTTGTTAACATTGATCTCACCGTCCATTCTCGACCGGACAGTCGAAAAAGCGGTACTATGTTACATATAGGAGTAGTTGACATGCGCACAACATCATTTTTGATCGTCATATCTTACTACACTAGCAACAAGATTGTGTAGTACTGACGTATGAACCACTGCACATGCCTAGTAGTAGGAGCACTGTGTATGTTCAAGTGACTGTCGTGTTTCGCACTCCTCCGTCGTAAGAGTGGAAACGCTTGCTGTAATCACTTTTTTCTTCTGAAAAACAGTGGACACGCTCTACCGTGCGGATCCTCCTCCAGCCATGCACTAAATTACTCACTTTCGCCGACGTGTGGGACAACCAACATCGGGGTCCACCAGCCATGCACTAAATTACTCCGTAGTAGAGTGACGGTAGACTACCCCGATCAAAGCGCCGTAGTAATGCCCAATGAGCCGTCAAATCACAAAACCCCCTCCTTTCCAACAGTAAGTTGGACGGACGAAGCAACCATCATTTCAGTCTTCTGTCTCAGCTTCCTCTCTACCCAACCCTCGTTTCTGCCTCATCTTGTTCCTCATTTCTTCAAGAAAACCCCGACCTGCTTCTGCCATTATTCTTCTCTCCCAAAGAAGGAAAGGTGAGCACATCAATGGTGTTGATTCTGGCCAAGGCCCGGTCTTGCAACCCTGAGACTCATCATATAACTCCCTCTCTTTTCTTCTTTTGGGTTTGTGATTATGGTTTCTTTTCTTTTATTTCTATTTGACAGTTTCTTGATGGAAGCTGGAGCACCGGCCGAAGTGATGTCTATGGCTCCGGACAAAACTGTTGAGGCTCATGGTACGAAGAAGCGCAAGCACCCCGCCGAGACTACCGCAAACAAGCTCAAAGCCATCGCCCTGTCCAAGCCCCCCTCTCCGCGATCCCTCATTAAGCAAGTCCAGGTAATATCTCTTCTTGACGATCTTTTTCTCGATCTTGATCGTGTTTTTTCATCTAACACGAGTACTAGTACTAGTAGTACAACTTTCTGGGTGATCTTGCATGTGATTTTTGTGTGCCAAATGACGGTTCTAAATTCCTCTTTTGACCAAAACATGCGAGAGGTTGACACTGATTTCTAATAGATTACTTTCAACTACTCCCTCTGTCCCAAATTTCTTGTCTTAGATTTGTCTAGATACGGATGTATCTAATACTAAAATGTGACTTGATACATCCGTATCTAGACAAATCTAAGACAAGAATTTTGGGACGGAGGGAGTACTTTATGAACATCAATGCTACCTTTTAAGAGGGTATATTTGCCTCAGTAACTTGTGTTATGGATATTGCATGTAATCCCTCTGCTCTCATGCCTTTGAAGACATGTTCTAGTGTCTTTGTTCACTCATTTCTGTGTGTATATGTAGTCATATATGGAGTATAATATCGAAAATCATCTTATATTTCTGAACAGAGGTAGTAATAAAATATGGTTTCTGTTTGAATTAGAACCAGGTCCACGGTGGAGATGAAGTTCTCAAAGTCATGCCGTGTGAACTGGAAGACCTGATGATGAGTTCTACTGCTGAACTATCCAGCTATTGTGTCCTTGTCGCCACGTGTCCTGAACTAGTGTTTTCCTGTAGCATTGTTGTCAGGCGTGTTCTCGAGGCTGTACTTGACCAGAACAATTTCCTGGCTGTGCCTTCGATTACGAAGGGTGTGGTTCTTGTAAAGCTTCCCAACAAATCTGACGCGACCTGTCTTCATCATCATGTTTATGAGTGGAAAGACCACTCTGTTAGGTTCTCCAAGGTTGACAAGATGGTGATGGTGCATGTAGACATCTCACATGAAATCCATGGCCTAGTCAGTTATGCGAGGTTCATCCCGTAGGTCGGTGGCAAAAAATAGTCTGCAGAGTTTAGTTAGTGCAACTTTGCTTGTCTGTAGTAAGTACTATTGTTCAGTACTTGATTTGTGTTTGTGAACCCTATATTGTTTATTAGTACTGCCGCATTTGGTGTGTGGTCAGTCTTGAGAACGGTCTATGTTAATGTCTGTCCACTCAATTCAGTCTGCATATTTTGAAGTATCCATATCATATTTTTTGTGAGGACGGTCTATCAATTATGGTTACACTCCAATATCTGTATGCATTGCAGGGTTTATCGCACCCACCAGGATTTCCAGCCCCATGGATGTTCGGTCCATATGATTTGTCACGACCTTTGGACTGTCCTGCTTGTGGGAGTAGGCGGGGCCCCTGCATGCCACACGTAGTTGGACGATCAATCTTCTGTTTAGTACTTCAACATAGTGATTTCCTGGTAAGGATTCACTCGTGTCACATCAAGTAAATCTTATTGATTTACTGTCTAAATCTTATTGATTTAATGTCATGTTTTCTTTCTTTTCCTACAATTTTACGATGCTGGTTTTGCCATGTGACATTCATCACAGAATAAACCGTTTGGTTTGCTCTACGATGGCTATTTTTGCAGGTTTCACTTCTTATGTCGTGTCAGTAACGAAGGCACTGTCCATCACTTATATTACAGGAAAAAATTGGATCAGTCTGTTGTCTGAGTACAAGCTGAATCCCTATGATGAACTGCAGTTTGGTTTAACAAAAACGCCACAATTAGTCCTTCTCGCGTTTAAAAGAAATGAAGAAAAAACGGGATCACGGTCACGGATCCTAGTCAAGTTAGAAAGCTGATCATAGCAGACCAGACACGATCGCCGCTGTCTCACACAGATTGAGCACCGGCAGTTGCTGTAGCACTGACAGCGACAGTAGCTCAGTCTGATCCAGCTGAGCATTGGGCACCGACCGCATCAGCGGATCAGTCTGATCTACCAGAGGATCGGGCATCGACACCGGCACCTGCTCCGACACCGGCACCAGCTCTACAAGGAGCACCATCTCCGGCAGCAGCGGCGGCTTCGGCACCTGCACCAACACTTGCACTTGCATCTTCTCCGGCCCGTGCAGTTGCACCGGCAACAGACTGGGCTGCAGTTCGCACTTCATATAGCAAAGTCCTTACAAAAACCGACATGTCCACCTTCTTGGTAAGCATTGGCCGCCCAAGTGCTTCGTTCTTTTTCTTTCCATGTTGTTTCACATGATTCACTGTGTTGAGCTAACTGTTTGGGTATGTCTTCTTGTTTGCAAATAGAGAATTCATAGAGCAACGAGGGAGTCGTTCAACAATCCGGGCGGCCGCGGCCAAGTTTCTCTTACCATGCGCAACCTTGGTGTGAATGAACCTGCTCAATATATCGTAACTACAAAGGATGGTCGCATGATGATTGATTCTAAAGGATGGTCAAGGTTCAAATCTAAATCATATCTTGCGGTAGGGGATGATGTGAAAATCGAACTTTCTCGGCAAGGAGAGCTGGTCCAAATCAACTTTGAAATTCTTCAGTAGCAGCACGCAACTGCCTAACTGATCTATCCTCCGAGAGATTTTGATGTAATAATTTGACATGGTGAAACAAGTGTCCTGTGTGTATAAGTAGTACGATAGTATTATTTATCACATGGTATATCATTGATAGAATTGCAACTCTGATTGCTTGTTAGGAACTGTCGTTCGATTTCATTCCAACAGCTGCCGTGCTTTATTCAATTTTGTGTATTCGCCTTGCGACAGCATCTAAAACCAGTGCCATATCGATCGCTTGCAATATGAAAAGTGTTGAGGTAGAACACATGGGCCCCCAAACATGCAGGGTCGGCCTGCGGCCCAAAGTCCAGAACCTGGTTTAGAGAAGCACTAGCTCAGTGCAGAAGTGGCGTCCTCCTCCTGTTGTGGGTTGGGCGAAGATGAATGTTGATGCTGCGTTATCTCACAATGGTGAAAGGGGAGCCCTGGCAGTTGTGAGCTGGGATCATACATGCTTCTTCCTTGGAGCATCGGCACTGGTGTGTGAAAGTGTTACTGATCCAGAGATCCTAGAGGCAATGGCATGTTGCGAGGGGCTATCTCTGGCTCTTGACTTAAACCTGCAACAAGTTCAGATTAGCACTGATTGTTCAGCAACAGTCAAGCATATCGAAGAGGCATACTTGGGGCCCAGCAAAGTTATTATGGACGAGATCAAGATGAAGAAGAATATGTTCCAAACCATGGAGATCATACATGAAAAACGCGAGTGTAATGTTGAAGCGCATGTGCTCGCAAAAGCTGCTATTTCTTTGCCCTGTGGACGCCATCTTTGGCTCATAGGAACCCCCGAAATTATTTGTATACCTATGACTGTTAATCTTCAATAAAGCAGCTTTTATCCCTCAAAAAAATCTGAGTATTATATTCTCAGCTGAACCCCATAATGCCCGTGCGTTGCAGAGGGAGTATATTTCTCGGCAAGGTGAGCCTGTGATATAAAAGATTTGTATATTTCTTTACAGAGGGAGTATCTCTCTGTCAAAAAATATATTTATGTGTAACTAGTTACTCCTGTCTTTCTACTTCCTTTTGCTGATATGTGGGGCAACCGGCAACGGGGTCCACGTGCCATATGCACAAATTAGAGTGCAAAACTTCACGGTAGACACACCCCGGTCGTAGCGCCACAGTAATGCCCAATGAGCCGTTAAATCACAACCCCCCTTTCCAGCTTTAGCAGTAAGCTGGACGAACGAAGCGGCAAATCACATCCCCTTCTCCCTCGTCTGCTTGTTTAGAGAAAACCCCCTCTTGGCGATTGCATAGGGTTTTCTCATGGAGAACGAGGTATGAATTCTTCATTCATCCCCGATAAACCCAAGTCCCTTGGTCGTAGGTAATCCTAGGATGGCAGCCGCCGCCGTTGATGCATTTTTCTTCCAACTGAATCTAGTGTGTTTCATTTGTAGTGCCCAAAGTGCGAGTACCCTACAGGTTTCTCCACCCTCGGCAAGACGCCACACTTGTTCCTTCTCATCCTAACACACCATTTTGAAACGCGCACAGTATGTTCCTAGAATCCTCTTTTCTATCCGGGAGGGTGGGGGTTTTTTGAACATGCTGTGTTATCATATTATTTTTCCTACAGTGTATTATTTGCTTTGCCAGAACACATGTACTCAAGATGCTCGGCCTTGCAATAACTGAATACACTAGTTTAATGGTCACAGTGAAGACAAGCCATGGATATAAGTTCCAAGTTGGGTTCATGTACCAAGAAGATCGCTGCTTTTTTTATGGCCGAACTTGGATAAACTTTCTCAAGTGTTACGGACTGAAAGTTGGCGCACGAATGTTGATGGAAATAGCAGAACCTGGTCTCATCTTCACTGCGAGCTGCCACCCCAATGTCGTTCCAATTGTTCATCCATGTTAGTTTTGTATCTGGTTCTTGCTTGTTGCCACGATTACTTCTTAATCCACCTATTCTGTCTAACTAATCAAAATTTAACTTTAGAAGTAGCAACGAATCTCTCACGAAGATGCTACTTCTAACTAATATTTTCTTATAATTGGTGGCACGTGTGGGTTTTTTCAGAGTTAAGCAGTCTGCTCGTTTGTTACTCTGTAATAACTCGGCGGTTACTAATGGCACTGAAGTTGACTGGATTGACATCCACAAGTTCCTACACTTTATTGATCGTCTTGAGGTCCTTGTGGGGTGTTTCAATGGTGGAAGGCCATGTGGGATATGTGTGCCACTGCTGCACTCATTGAACAGGTCCAACTGTGTCGAGAAACTTATGGTATAAGCTGTTTTCTGTTATATATGTTGTTCATAAACTATTGCTTATACACAGTTTTGCAGCTGTGATCTTCTTGAAACAGGAACTGTCGAGTTCTATTGTTCCTATACAGATGCCTGACCATGGTCGGGTCAGACTTGCGCTTGGTCACAACATGATGTTTATGTCGACCTACTCAATTCCCCTTGGAGGTGAAAAGATACTTATTCATGGGTGGTCTCAAATAATGAAGGCCCGCCCATCTTGGAGAATATGACAGAAGATTATGTTCATGCTTTTCCATGACTCTAAAGCTAATATCCTGTTTATTGACCACGTTGCGAGATGAAGCCGCTTTCAGCAGGTTGTGGATGCGCAGGGTGGCGCCTGGGCCTTGTCCTGGGGCTTGGCGGCCTCACCCTTGGTTAACTGTAGGCAAAGTAGTACTGTTCGAGGCATGCTTTGTACAGTTGAACCTGTATAAGTACTCATACTGCTTTCAGCTTTGGTTGTTAAGTGCCCCTGCTGGTTTCAGTTAAGGTTGTTAAGTACTCCTGCTGCTTTTACAGTCTGTCGTGTTTCTTCAGTCATGTCTTCCTCCAGCCGACAAAACCAAACCAGCGCCTGCGGGGCCGCCTGCTTCCGCCTCCCACGGCTGGCTGCGCCTCAGCGCACGCATCGCCGCCCCACCGTCTCCTAAATCGTTAACGCTGACGTCCTCCGCGCACTTTGGTGTGCTCGCCGCGACGCCGCCCTCTCGCATTGTCAACATGGTCAACAAACAACAGGAATCGGCAGAAGTACGTGGAGAGGATGACAGTAGGGGCCCACCACGTCAGCGTATGGAAAAATAAAATGCTTCCTCCTAGTGTTTTCCTGACATCTGGGACCCACGACATTGTGAGCGTATATAGTCAATAGACAAGAGAACATCACAAGATTGGCTGACACCTGGGACGTAGCTACTCGAGCAGTATTTTTTTGTTTGGTATTGTTCAGACGGAGCAGGGTTTGAACTGGGCTGTGGCCCGTCTAGCCTAGGCTTATATTTTATGTTCACCATGTGACCAACCCAGCTATTTTTTTCTTTGTGAAAATGAGCCCAGTTTATTTTTTCTGAAGAATACCCAATCTAGGCCTACTTATTTTTCTATGCCCTGATGGGCTGCAACTCTTTCAAGACGCCTGCAAATCTTGAAAGTAATATGAAATGGGTTGTAAATATAAAAACTGATGACAAATTGGCAATTACTTTATAATTTCTGGATTTTATTACATTTTCAGATTCCTATTTCACTAGGCATTAACCTAAGTTAAATATATCTTCAAAGTACTTTAAATCTGGCTGGACATTTCGGTGTTAAAAATAGTATGGAACCCACAGAAATATGCGAAATTGGCCCTGGCTAACCAAAAAAACGACTGCAATAAATTGCATAAGAAGTTGCCATGAGCTATATATAAATTATTAAAAAAAGAGGGAGTGGTCTGACTTGTGGGCCTGTTTAGTTGACGCGTATGCAAGATTTTTCTAGTTATTATATACGTCAACAAACGATTCTAGCAGACGTAACCGTTGGATGTCAATCCAACGGCCGTCGTGTTTCTTCAATCCCTGATCTTCTTGCTCCAGCCGCCAAAGCAGCGCCGGCGGGACCGCCTACTCTCGCCTCCCGTGGCCGATTGTGCTACCGCGCCGGCCTCAGCGCCCCCTACTACTCCCACCGCTGGCCAGGGCATCCCTCTACTCACCCACACCCCCTGTTATTCTGCGGTGACGACAGCCTCACAACGCAGCCGAACCGGTGAACGCTCGTACTCCTCTCCGCGTGGGAATCCACTGCCGCGTCTTCCCCGGCTCCGCGTCATCCCCTTCCTATGCCTCGCCGTCGTCCACCGCCGTGGTGCTCTCGGCGCAGCGTGGTCAATGTGTTCAACGACCGACTTCCATCGGAAAGTACTGTACGTGGGGAGGCTGACAGCTGGGTCCACGGCAGCCGCAAGGAAGTGCCTCCTTATTACGCAGAAAATAATTATTCCTCCACCTCACAGCGGGGACCCACCGGACGGGCCACCAGTATTTTGCGGAAAAATTCGTTTCCCCCTAACTGCTGGGACCCACCGGACGGGCCACCGTATTTCACGAAAAAAAACATTCCCCCCGCTGTCAGCTCGGACCCACCGGAAGTGCCTCCTTATTACGCACAAAAAACGAATACTCCCCCGGCTAGCTGGGACCCACCTTGGTGGGAGGCTGACTTGTGGGCCTACTAAGTTGACGGGGACGAAGGGCTTTGTCAACTTAGTCAATATGAACGATTCTAGCTCCAGTGACCGTACAATGTCCATCCAACGGCTGTAGTGCTTCTTCAACCTCTGGTCTTCTTGCTCCAGCCGCCCAAAGCAGCGCCGGTCGTGCCGCATGCTCCTGCCTCCCGTGGCCGGCTGTGCTACCGCGGAGGCCTCACCGCCCCTACTATTCCCACGGCTGGCCAGGCCTTGCGGCGACGGCAGCCTCACACCGCAGCTGAACCAGTGAACCCTCGTACTCCTCTCCGCGCGGGCTTCCACTGCCGCGTCTTCCCCAGCTCCGCATCGTCCCCTTCCTAGGCCTCGCCGTCGTCCACCGCCGTGGTGCACTCGGCGCAGCGTGGTCAATGTGGTCAATGACCGACTTCCATCGGAAGAGTACTGTGCGTGGAGACGCTGACAGCTGGGTCCACGGCCGCAGAAGGAAGTGCCTCCTTATTACGTGCAAAATAATTATTCCTTCACCTGACAGCGGGGACCCACCGGACGGGCCACCAGTATTTTGCGAAAAAAATCATTTCCCCCTGACTGTTGGGACCCACTGGACGGGCCATCGTATTTTGCAAAAAAAACATTCCCCCCGCTGTCAGCTCGGATCCACCGGAAGTGCCTCCTTATTACGCACAAAAAAATGAATACTCTCCCGGCTAGCTGGGACCCACCTTGGTGGGAGGCTGACTTGTGGGCCTACTAAGTTAACGGGGATGAAGGGCTTTGTCAACTTAGTCAATATGAACGATTCTAGCTCTAGTGACCGTACGATGTCCATCCAACGGCCGTAGTGCTTCTTCAACCTCTGGTCTTCTTGATCCAGCCGCCCAAAGCAGCGCCGGTCGTGCCGCATGCTCCTGCCTCCCGTGGCCGGCTGTGCTGCCGCGGAGGCCTCACCGCCCCCTACTATTCCCACCGCTGGCCAGGCCATGCGGCGACGGCAGCCTCACACCGCAGCCGAACCAGTGAACCCTCGTACTCCTCTCCGCGCGGGCTTCCACTGACGCGTCTTCCTCGACTCCGCCTCGCCGCCGTGGTGCTCTCGGTGCGGCGTGGTCAATGTGATCAACGACCGATTTCCATCGGAAGAGTACTGTATGTGGAGACGCTGACAGCTGGGTCCACGGCCGCAGCAAGGAAGTGCCTCCTTATTACGCGCAAAATAATTATTCCTCCACCTGACAGCAGGGACCCACCAGACGGGCCACCGTATTTCGTGAAAAAAACGTTTGCCCCTGACTGCTGGGACCCACCAGCTACATCTTCGCACGCAAGGAAGTGCCTGACGGTTAGGACCCACCTGGTCGAAGCGTACGTAGCGATGTCATTCTGGTCGCGAATGTGTACGTACATATATACTGGTCGATGTAGAGGCGCGCATGTGTCGTAGTAGAGGAGCACATGTAGCATGTACACGTACGTACAACGACCAGGGTGCAATAAAGAAAATATGGCCACATATGTGTACATACGTGCGGGGTCTCGAACGCCTACTCGCGCATACGTACGGCCAGGGCTCGTGTACATGGCTGGGTCGGAATGGAGAAACAACGTCCTCGTCGTGTTCATGGGGAGGCAACGGAATGCGTCGTGTTCATGGGGAGGCAACATAATGCGTCGTGTTCATGGGGAGGCAACGGAATGCGTCGTGTTCATCGGGAGGGCTTGGATGGAACAGGCGATGGAAACCAGGCCTGGAGTACCGCAGAACGGAGGAAACGGCCTTGTGTTTGACCGGCCACGTTCAAAACGGGACCCTATTGATCGGGAGGGGTCTGGCATACCGCAAAATGGAGGAAACAGACCTCCTACGGTCGAAACGGGGGTCCTGTTGATCGGGAGGGGGGGTGGCGTACCGCAAAACAGATGAAACAGACTTGTGTTGGAGCGCTACGGTCGAAACGAGGGTCCTATTCATAGGGAGGGGTGTGGCGTACCGCAAAACGGGACTCCACGGGATATTGTTCATCTCCACCATCGACCACCTCCAGCCTCCACGAGCTACTGTTCATCCACCGTCGACCTCCTCCAGCCTCCACCTGCGACTGTTCATCCACGGGCTCCTGTTCATCGAGCCTCCACCGCGCGCTACTCCACCGGATACTGTTCAACCAGCCCTCTCCACGGGCTCCTGTTCAACCACCCCTCCACGAGCTACTGTTCATCCTGCCCTCCACCGTCTACTGTTCATCCTGCCCTCCACGGGGTGGCCCTGTTCATCCAGCCCTCCACGGGGTCCTGTTCATCCAGCCCCAACCGGCTCGATCGATCGGGGTCCTGTTCATCTAGAGGCAACACCACGGGGTCCTGTTCATCCACCCCCATCGGGAACTGTTCATCCACCCCCCCCCCCCCCGCAACGCTCACTATTCATCCAGAGGCAGCATCGATCGGCTTCAGTTAGCAGCAGTAGCAAAGGAATCGCTCGATCGGGTTCAGTTAACAGCCATCGATCGACCGCTTGGGTTCAGTAACGCATAGCCTGCAGTGCAATCGCTCGGGTTCAGTTAGAGCCCAACGCCTCGCTCGGGTTCAGTTAGAGCCAACGCCTCGCACACATGCGCGTATGTGTACGAGAGAAGCGCGCATCGCTCGGCTCCCGACCTCCCACCATAACTGGGAACTCCCCGAAATTTTCCTCGCCCTCGCTTCTACCATGGTTTTTTCTGTCATGGACGGCCCAAAGAATGTCATGCATCTGCGTCTCCGGACCGCCCAGGACGAAAAGCCCATTTTTTGTCATGATTTTTTGTCATAGAAGTAGGAGCCCACCACATCTATGATGATACCGGGTTTTGTCACAATTATCGTCATAGAAGTGTCATATGTATGACAGAAAAAATTCATTCGGCCCAAATGCCACGGATGTGTCTTTTTTTTTTGTAGTGCTGGCAGGTTCCCGTGCAAGCTTCTCGCCCGACTCGGTGAAATACCCCAAAATCTCAATGCTTACCGGCCTGTTATATAAACCCTCCAGCCGGCGAGTCCTGCGTCGCATTTTCCCCTCCCTCCCAGTAGCTTATCTTGTCTGCTTCTCCCACAATCGCCAATGGCACCGGCTGGTCGTCGTCGCTCAGCCACTCCGTCGTCATCAGAGGACAACTCCAGCTGGGAGGCTACACCGCGACAGCGGCTTAGTCCCCAGCATAATGTAGTGCGCGTGGCCTCCCTGTTGGGTGTGCATGGAACACCCACCACACGCGCCGCTGCCAGTTCGCAGTTGTTGCCGGCCTCCGTTGCCGCCACTCCACCATCGAAAGCCAGGGCCATCACCCGCTTCGCCGCCGCGGCCTGAAGGCGGGAGGTGGCCGTCATGGCCGCCACCCCACAGCTGGCTACCGTGGCCATCACCCGCTCCGCCACCGCGGCCCGAAGGCCGGAGGTGGTGGTCGTGGCCGCCACCCCATCGTCATCCGCCATGGCTGCCAGCCAACCGTCGACCTCCGGGGTCATCACCCGCTCCACCACCATCGCCCGAAGGCGAGAGGCAGAGGTGGATGCCTGCACATGCATCAGCGACCTTGCGCGCTACACCGAGTTCCTGCGGGAGGAGGAGGAGGAGCGCCTCGTCGAGCACGCAAAGAGCATTAGCGTTGCCGTGGCCGCGGCACACATCGCCTCAGAGGCGAGGAATCAATAGATCTACGAGGAGAACCACCGCTTCGAGAGGGGTCGCCTGGAGCGGAAGAGGGCATTCGAGGTGAGCGTCGCTGAAGCTGCAACAGCGGCAGGCACTGTATTGCAGTTGTCCAGCTCATCGCTAGGCTCCTCCTCTGCCTCTTACTGAGCGTTCTCGGCAGAGGAGAGGGAGCCGAAAGTAGTACAAAGCCCCTCCGTAGTAGTAGTAGTATTTAGGGGCTATTTTGTTCAGTTCATCTAACTATAGATGTGGTGGAACTATACAATGTACTTAAAATTAGCTAGTATATAAATTAGAACTAGCTACTTCAGTACGTGGTTGGCAACAATTGGTGAAAAGTTTGGTTGGTTCAGTTATCGAGTTGAGCTGTTTGTGTAAATTAAGAACGACTGCTTAATCTATGAATGAAATCCATGCTTAATTACTAAATTTTAGTTGCAAAAATTAGATAGTACTAGTGATTTTTAGCTTCATATTTTGACAAATCGCAGTGTTACAAGGTTGGAAAATGGCAGTGTTACTAGATCAACAAATGTCAATCTTTCCAATTTGACAAATGGCAACATACCCAATATGATAGATGCAAATCTTACCAAAATTTTTGTAAGTGGTTGCACACGGGTCATCCAAAAGAACCGTTTGCGTTGAAGAGATGCACAAATCCTGCTCTCACTTTGCATACGTGTGTTCTATCTAAAATGTTTGCAATCCAGAGCCGCAAAAATCCTGCTCGGCACATTTTCCCTTGGCTTCCTGGGGAAGCTGCCGGTTTGCATATGGGTGTTCTAACTAAAATGTTTGCGATGCGTGTTTTATATTTAAAAACCATTGACATTTTTTCAAAAGAAAATCATTTGAAAATTCTGTACATTAAGAGAGAAAAACACAAGTTCGCTCAAACCAGATCTTTATTCAGTCATACTACGAATTTATATTCATATGATCGAGATATAGTATTAAACCCAAGAAAAAAACTATTTTTGGCGGCGGCGGAGGCGGCGTGCCGCGCCGTCGTTGTTGTTATCGTCCTCCGGGATACTGTTGTTGAAGTCTTCAATGCAGCAAACAATGTTCTTCATTTGTAAATCAAAGATCAAGTCGTCGCGCGATCGACGGGCGGGGCACGGGAGGATGGCAACTGGCGGCGCTGAGAGGTAGTGGTCGACGGCGGCGTCCCATGCCGCTGAGGGCGGCGCGTGCACGGGCATGGGCGCGGCGGGTGCAGCCAAATGCACGGGGACCGGCGCCACAGTGGGTGGAGGGGAGCACACGAGCATAGGCATGGGCGCTGGCGCTGGCATGTACCGAGCTCGCGCGGGTCCGCGGAGACCTTGCTGACGCCCGCGGCTTCCAGCTCTATGATAGTGCACGGCGACCAGCCCGTCAATACTACGGGGATGGTCGCTGGCGCGGGCGTGGCGATGGGAGCTGGGACGGGAGCGGGGGCAGCAACTACCGCGGCCAGCTCATTCTGGGCCATGTCCATGAGGCCCCATTCCTCCTTATTTTCTTTCTCCTCCGGCTCGGAGTCGACTTCACCAAACTTGAAGACTAGTGGCAGATGATCCTTCTGCGCCATGGCGTTGGTGGAGGTCTGCGGGAGGGAGGGGAATGGGAGGCCAACAGTAAGGCCACCCGTATTAAGCAGCGGCTCGGGCGCCATTAATGGAGAGGAAGGCGGGTGGCCATGGAAGTCAAAGGGCTCGCTTCCCAGTGAGCCTGCGCAGCGTACAGCTCACACGCTTCCCGGTGATCCTGCGCATTGGAGGACAACTTGCACGCATCTCGGTCAGCCCGCACCGGACTGTGCTCGCACGCCTCCTGTTCAGTCAAGCAGCTGTCCGCACGACACCTCCTATAGCCATTAGAACCAAGACACGTGGCGATGCATGAATGGTTAACAAAACACACACGGTTTGAATTATACAAACGTTTGAGATATTAAAGTGGCAGCTATTTTTTCAAAATGCCTTTGTTGGTTGTTATTCGAGTGCGCCTTCTCTCAAAATGGACACGAAAAATAGCACAACATGCCGGGTGCCATTCCATGATAGCATGCCAACTTTCATGAATTTCAGACGAGTTTGGATTTACTAGAATTTAAAAAAAGTATCTCAAAGTTTTGCCAGCAATGAACGGTGCCCTGGTGTTTGAAATTCATTCCCATTTCTTGCATGGGACCTAAGCATGCACCCAAGGACAAATGTTTGATTTTTCAACCAATTTATATGCACTGGAGCATGTGCATGTAGTTCAAATTTTAATTATGCACATAAATGCATTGAAAACTCAATTAATGCATAAAAATGTCCAAACGAACCCTGAAAAATCCCAAAAATTGACACAATACTCATGTTGTTCTATGTTGACACGAGAAATATTTTGAAAGCAATCAGAGGCAATGTATATCGTTTTCGCCCCCAAAGGTTGGACCTTCCCTACTGATAACCCATGAGTATAGGGGATCACAACAGTTTTGGAGGGTAGAGTATTCAACCCAAATTTATTGATTCGACACAAGGGGAGCCAAAGAATATTCTCAAATACTAGCAGCTGAGTTGTCAATTCAACCACACCTGGAAGAATTAATATCTGCAGCAAAGTATTTAGTAGAAAATAGGTATGGAAGTAACGGTAACGGTGGCAAAAGTAACAGTAGCAGTTTTTGTAGCAATCGTAACAGTGGCAACAGAAAAGTAACTAAGCAAAGAACAATATGTGAAAAGCCCATAGGCAATGGATCAATGATGGATAATTATGTCGGATGTGATTCCTCATGCAACAGTTATAACATAGGGTGACACAGAACTAGCTCTAGTTCATCAATGTAATGTAGGCATGTATTCCGAATATAGTCATACGTGCTTATGGAAAAGAACTTGCATGCCATCTTTTGTCCTGCCCTCCCGTGACAGCGGGGTCCTATTGGAAACTAAGGGATATTAAGGCCTCCTTTTAATAGAGTACCGGACCAAAGCATTAACACTTAGTGAATACATGAACTCCTCAAACTACGGTCATCACCGGGAGTGGTCCCGATTATTGTCACTTCGGGGTTGCCGGATCATAACACATAGTAGGTGACTATAGACTTACAAGATAGGATCAAGAACTCACATATATTCATGAAAACATAATAGGTTCAGATCTGAAATCATGGCACTCGTGCCCTAGTGACAAGCATTAAGCATAGCAAAGTCATAGCAACATCAATCTCAGAACATAGTGGATACTAGGGATCAAACCCTAACAAAACTAACTTGGTTACATGATAAATCTCATCCAACCCATCACCGTCCAGCAAGCCTACGATGGAATTACTCACGCACGGCGGTGAGCATCATGAAATTGGTGATGGGGGATGGTTGATGATGACGACAGCGACGGATTCCCCTCTCCGGAGCCCCGAACGGACTCCAGATCAGCCCTCCCGAGAGGTTTTAGGGCTTGGCGGCGGCTCCGTATCGTAAAACGCAATGAATCCTTCTCTATGATTTTTTTCTCCCCGAACATGAATATATAGAGTTGGAGTTGACGTCGGTGGAGTCCCAGGGGGCCCACGAGGCAGGGGGGCGCGCCCGAGGGGGTGCGCGCCCTCCACCCTCGTGGATAGGGTGTGGCCCCCCTGATGTTGATTCTTTCACCAGTATTTTTATTAATTCCAAAACATGTCTCCGTTGATTTTTAGGTCATTCCGAGGATTTTATTTCTGCACAAAAATAACACCATGGCAATTCTGCTGAAAACAGCGTTAGTCCGGGTTAGTTCCATTCAAATCATGCAAGTTAGAGTCCAAAACAAGGGCAAAAGTGTTTGGAAAAGTAGATACGTTGGAGAAGTATCAACTCCCCCAAGCTAAAACCTTTGCTTGTCCTCAAGAAATTCAGTTGACAAACTGAAAGTGACAAAGAATAACTTATACAAACTCCGTTTGATCTTGTTGTTGCAAATATGTAAAGCCAAAATTCAAGTTTTCAGCAAAAATTATGAACTAACCATATTCACAATAACATTTAGGTCTCATATTTACTCATATCAATGGCATAATCAACTAACGAGCAATAATAATAAATCTCGGACGACAACACTTTCTCAAAACAATCATAATATGATATAACAAGATGGTATCTCGCTAGCCCTCTCTGGGACTGCAAAACATAAATGCAGAGCACCCCTGAAGATCAAGGACTGACTAGACATTGTAATTCATGGTAAAAGAGATCCAGTCACAGTCATACTCAATGTAAATTAATAGCAATGCATGCAAATGACAGCGGTGCTCTCCAACTGGTGCTTTTAATTAAGAGGATGATGACTCAACATAAAAGTAAATAGATCGGCCCTTCGTTGAGGGAAGCAGGGATTTGCATAGGTGCCAGAGCTCGAGTTTTGAAACAGAGATAAATAATATTTTGAGTGGCATACTTTCATTGTCAACATAACAACCAAGAGATCTCGATATCTTCCATGCTACACACATTATAGGCGGTTCCCAAATAGAATGGTAAAGTTTATACTCCCCCACCACCAACAAACATCATTCCATGGCTTGTCCGAAACAACGGGTGCCTCCAACTAACAACAATCCTGGGGGAGTTTTGTTTGCAATTATTTTGATTTAAGCATGGGACTGGGCATCCCAGTTACCAGCCATTTTCTCGTGAATGATGAGCGGAGTCCACTCATCTTGACAATAACCCACCTAGCGTGGAATATATAGACAACCCTAGTTGATACATGAGATATTCGAGCATACAAAATAGAATTTCATTTGAAGGTTTAGAGTTTGGCACATACAAATTTACTTGGAACGACAGGTAAATACCACATATAGGAAGGTATGGTGGACTCATATGGAATAACTTTGGGTTTATGGAAGTGGATGCACAAGAAGTATTCCCGCTTAGTACAAGTGAAGGTTAGAAAGAGACTAGGGAGCGACCAACTAGAGAGCGGTAACAGTCATGAACTGAAGGAAATATGCCCTAGAGGCAATAATAAAGTTATTATTTATTTCCTTATATCATGATAAATGTTTATTATTCATGCTAGAATTGTATTAACCGGAAACATAATACATGTGTGAATACATAGACAAACAGAGTGTCACTAGTATGCCTCTACTTGACTAGCTCGTTAATCGAAGATGGTTATGTTTCCTAACCATGAACAAAAGAGTTGTTATTTGATTAACGGGATCACATCATTAGAAGAATGATGTGATTGACATGACCCATTCCATTAGCTTAGCACCCGATCGTTTAGTATGTTGCTATTGCTTTCCTCATGACTTATACATGTTCCTATGACTATGAGATTATGCAACTCCCGTTTGCCGGAGGAACACTTTGTGTGCTACCAAACGTCACAACGTAACTGGGTGATTATAAAGGAGCTCTACAGGTGTCTCCAAAGGTACATGTTGGGTTGGCGTATTTCGAGATTAGGATTTGTCACTCCGATTGTCGGAGAGGTATCTCTGGGCCCTCTCGGTAATGCACATCACATAAGCCTTGCAAGAATTGCAACTAATGAGTTAGTTGTGAGATGATGTATTACGGAACGAGTAAAGAGACTTGCCGGTAACGAGATTGAACTAGGTATTAAGATACCGACGATCGAATCTCGAGCAAGTAACATACCGATGACAAAGGGAACAACGTATGTTGTTATGCGGTCTGACCGATAAAGATCTTCGTAGAATATGTGGGAACCAATATGAGCATCCAGGTTCCGCTATTGGTTATTGACTGGAGATGTGTCTCGGTCATGTCTACATTGTTCTCGAACCCGTAGGGTCCGCACGCTTAAGGTTTCGATGACAGTTATATTATGAGTTTATGAGTTTTGATGTACCGAAGGAGTTCGGAGTCCCAGATGAGATCGGGGTAATGACGAGGAGTTTCGAAATGGTCGAGACGTAAAGATCGATATATTGGACGACTATATTCGGACATCGGAAAGGTTCCGAGTGATTCGGGTATTTTTCGGAGTACCGGAGAGTTACGGGAATACGTATTGGGCCTTATTGGGCCATACGGGAAAGAAGAAAAAGGGCCTCAAGGGTGGCCGCACCCCTCCGCTTGGTCTGGTTCGAATTGGACTAGGGAAGGGGGGCGCCCCCTTCCTTCCTTCCTTCTCCTTTTCCCTTCCTCTTTTCCTATTCCATATGGGAGGTGGAATCCTACTAGGACTAGGGAGTCCTAGTAGGACTCCACACTTGGCGCGCCCCCTCCTAGGGCCGGCCTCCTCCTCCCTTGCTCCTTTATATACGGGGGCAGGGGGCACCTCTAGACACAAGTTGATCCACGTGATCATATTCTTAGCCGTGTGCGGTGCCCCCTTCCACCATAATCGTCGATAATATTGTAGCGGTGCTTAGGCGAAGCCCTGCAACGGTAGAACATCAAGATCGTCACCACGCCGTCGTGCTGACGGAACTCTTCCCCGACACTTTGCTGGATCAGAGTCCGGGGATCGTCATCGAGCTGAACGTGTGCTAAAACTCGGAGGTGCCGTAGTTTCGGTGCTTGATCGGTCAGGCCGTGAAGACGTACGACTACATCAACCGCGTTGTGCTAACGCTTCCGCTGTCGGTCTACAAGGGTACGTAGATCACACTCTCCCCTCTCGTTGCTATGCATCACCATGATCTTGCGTGTGCGTAGGAAATTTTTTGAAATTACTACGTTCCCCAACAGTGGCATCCGAGCCTAGGTTTTATGTGTTGATGTTATTTGCACGAGTAGAACACAAGTGAGTTGTGGGCGATATAAGTCATACTGCTTACCAGCATGTCATACTTTGGTTCGGCGGTATTGTTGGATGAAGCGGCCCGGACCGACATTACACGTACGCTTACGCGAGACCGGTTCTCCCGACGTGCTTTGCACAAAGGTGGCTAGCGGGTGACAGTTTCTCCAACTTTAGTTGAACCGAGTGTGGCTACGCCCGGTCCTTGCGAAGGTTAAAACAGCACCAACTTGACAAACTATCGTTGTGGTTTTGATGCGTAGGTAAGATTGGTTCTTGCTTAAGCCCGTAGCAGCCACGTAAAACTTGCAACAACAAAGTAGAGGACGTCTAACTTGTTTTTGCAGGGCATGTTGTGATGTGATATGGTCAAGACATGATGCTAAATTTTATTGTATGAGATGATCATGTTTTGTAACCAAGTTATCGGCAACTGGCAGGAGCCATATGGTTGTCGCTTTATTGTATGCAATGCAATTGCGCTGTAATGCTTTACTTTATCACTAAGCGGTAGCGATAGTCGTGGAAGCATAAGATTGGCGAGACGACAACGATGCTACGATGGTGATCAAGGTGTCGCGCCGGTGACGATGCTGATCACGATGGTGCTTCGAAGATGGAGATCACAAGCACAAGATGATGATGGCCATATCATATCACTTATATTGATTGCATGTGATGTTTATCTTTTATGCATCTTATCTTGCTTTCATTGACGATAGCATTTTAAGATGATCTCTCACTAATTATCAAGAAGTGTTCTCCCTGAGTATGCACCGTTGCAAAAGTTCTTCGTGCTGAGACACCACGTGATGATCGGGTGTGATAGGCTCTACGTTCAAATACAATGGGTGCAAAACAGTTGCACACGCAGAATACTCAGGTTATACTTGACGAGCCAAGCATATATAGATATGGCCTCGAAACACGGAGACCGAAAGGTCGAGCGTGAATCATATAGTAGATATGATCAACATAGTGATGTTCACCGTTGAAAACTACTCCATCTCACGTGATGATCGGACATGGTTTAGTTGATTTGGATCACGTGATCACTTAGAGGATTAGAGGGATGTCTATCTAAGTGGGAGTTCTTAAGTAATATGATTAATTGAACTTTAATTTATCATGAACTTGGTCCTGGTAGTATTAGCATATCTATGTTGTAGATCAATAGCTCGCGTTGTTGCTTTCATATGTTTATTTTGATATGTTCCTAGAGAAAATTGTGTTGAAAGATGTTAGTGGCAATGATGCGGATTGGATCCGTGATCTAAGGTTTATCCTCATTGCTGCACAGAAGAATTATGTCCTTGATGCACCGCTAGGTGACGGACCTATTGCAGGAGCAGATGCAGACGTTATGAACGTTTGGCTTGCTCAATATGATGACTACTTGATAGTTTAGTGCATCATGCTTAATGGCTTAGAATCGGGACTTCAAAGACGTTTTGAACGTCATGGAGCATATGAGATGTTCCAGGAGTTGAAGTTAATATTTCAAGCAAATACCCGAGTTAAGAGATATGAAGTCTCCAACAAGTTCTATAGCTAAAAGATGGAGGAGAATCGCTCAACTAGTGAGCATGTGCTCAGATTGTCTGAGTACTACAATCGCTTGAATCAAGTGGGAGTTAATCTTCCAGATAAGATAGTGATTGACAGAATTCTCTAGTCACCATCACCAAGTTAGTAGAACTTCGTGATGAACTATGATATGCAAGGGATAACGGAAACGATTCCCAAGCTCTTCGTAATGCGGAAATTGACGAAGGTAGAAATCGAGAAAAACATCAAGTGTTGATGGTAGACAAGACCACTAGTTTCAAGAAAAGGGCAGAGGGAAGAAGGGGAACTTCAAGAAGAACAGCAAGCAAGTTGCTGCTCAAGTGAAGAAGCCCAAGTCTGGTCCTAAGCCTTAGACTAAGTGCTTCTACTACAAAGGGACTGGTCACTGGAAGCGGAACTACCCCAAGTGATTGGCGGATAAGAAGGATGGCAAAGTGAACATAAGTATATTTGATATACATGTTATTGATGTGTACTTTACTAGTGTTTATAGCAACCCCTCAGTATTTGATACTAGTTCAGTTGCTAAGATTAGTAACTCGAAACGGGAGTTGCAGAATAAAGAGAGACTAGTTAAGGGTGAAGTGACGATGCGTGTTGGAAGTGGTTCCAAGATTGATATGATCATCATCGCACACTCCCTATAATTTCGGGATTAGTGTTGAAGCTAAATAAGTGTTATTTGGTGTTTGCGCTGAGCATGAATATGATTTGATCATGTTTATTGTAATACGGTTATTCATTTAAGTAAGAGAATAAATTGTTGTTTTGTTTACAGGAATAAAACCTTATATGGTTACACACCCAATGAAAATAGTTCATTGGATCTCGATCATAGTGATGCACATAATCATAATATTGAAACCAAAAGATGCAAAGTTAATAATGATAGTGCAACTTATTTGTGGCACTGCCGTTTAGGTCATATTGGTGTAAAGCGCATAAAGAAACTCCATGCTGATGGGCTTTTGGAATCACTTGATTATGAATCAGTTGATGCTTGCGAACCATGCCTCATGGGCAAGATGACTAAGACTCCGTTCTTCGGAACAATGGAGCAAGCAACAGATTTGTTGGAAATCATACGTACTGATGTATGTGGTCCGATGAATATTGAGGCTCGCGACAGGTATCATTATTTTCTGTTCCTCACAGATAATTTGAGCAGACGTGAGTATATCTACTTGATGAAACATAAGTCTGAAACATTTGAAAAGTTCAAAGAATTTCAGAGTGAAGTGGAAAATCATCGTAACAAGAAAATAAAGTTTCTACGATCTGATCGTGGAGAAGAGTATTTGAATTACGAGTTTGGTCTTCAGTTAAAACAATGTGAAATAGTTTCACTAATCACGCCACCTGGAACACCACAGTGTGATGGTGTGTTCGAACGTCGTAATCGTACTTTATTTGATATGGTGCGATCTATGATGTCTCTTACAGATTTACCGCTATTGTTTTGGGGTTATGCATTAGAGACAGCTACATTCACGTTAAATAGGGCACCATCTAAATCCGTTTGAGATGACACCGTATGAACTATGGTTTAGCAAGAAACCTAAGCTGTCGTTTCTTAAAGTTTGAGGTTGCAATGCTTATGTGAAAAAGTTTCAACTTGATAAGCTCAAACCTAAATCGGAGAAGTGCGTCTTCATAGGATATCCAAAGGAAACTATTGGATACACCTTCTATCACAGATCCGAAGGCAAGACTTTTTGTTGCTAAATTCGGAAACTTTCTAGAGAAGGAGTTTCTCTCGAAAGAAGTGAGTAGGAGGAAAGTAGAAAAACTTGATAAGGTAATTGTACCTTCTCCCTTATTGGAAAGTAGTTCATCACAGAAATCTGTTCTTGTGACTACTACACCAATTAGTGAGGAAGCTAATGATGATGATCATGTAACTTCAGATCAAGTTACTACCGAATCTCGTAGGTAAACCAAAGTGAGATCCGCACCAGAGTGGTACGGTAATCCTGTTCTGGAAGTCATGTTACTAGACCATGACGAACTTGCGAACTATGAGGAAGCGATGATGAGCCCAGATTCCGCGAAATGGTTTGAGGCCATGAAATCTGAGATATGATCCATGTATGAGAACAAAGTATGGACTTTGATGGATTTGCCCGATGATCGGCAACCCATAGAAAATAAATGGATCTTCAAGAGGAAGACGGACGCTGATAGTAGTGTTACTATCTACAAAGCTAGACTTGTCGAAAAAGGTTTTGACAAAGTTCAAGGTGTTGACTACGATGAAATTTTCTCACTCGTAGCGATGCTTAAGTCTGTCCAAATCATGTTAGCAATTGCCGCATTTTTATGAAATCTGGCAAATGGATAAACAAAACTACATTCCTTAATGGATTTAAAGAAGAATTGTATATGATGCAACCAGAAGGTTTTTGTCAATCCTAAAGGTGCTAACAAAATATGCAAGCTCCAGCGATCCATCTATGGACTGGTGCAAGCATCTCGGAGTTGGAATATACGCTTTGATAAGTTGATCAAAGCATATAGTTTTATACAGACTTGCGGTGAAGCCTGTATTTACAAGAAAGCGAGTGAGCACTACAGCGTTTCTGATAAGTATATGTGTATGACATATTCTTGATCGGAGATAATGTAGAATTATTCTGCAAAGCATAAAGGAGTGTTTAAAAGGATTTTTTATCAAAGAAAACCTCGGTGAAGCTTCTTACATATTAAGCATCAAAATCTATAGAGATAGATCAAGACGCTTGATAAGTTTTTTCAATGAGTACATACCTTGAAATTTTTTTGAAGTAGTTCAAAAATGGAACAGTCAAAGAAAGAGTTCTTGGCTATGTTACAAGGTATGAAATTGAGTAAGACTCAAAGCCCGACCACGACAGAAGATAGAAAGAGAATGAAAGTCATTCCCTATGCCTCAGACATAGGTTCTATAAAGTATGCCATGCTGTGTACCAGATCTATTGTATACCCTACACTGTGTTAAGCAAGGGAGTACAATAGTGATCTAAGAGTAGATTACTGGACAGCGGTCAAAATTATCCTTAGTGGAATAAGGAAATATTTCTCAATTATGGAGGTGACAAAAAGGTTTGTCGTAAAAAGTTACGTCGATGCAAGTTTTGACACAGATCTGGATGACTCTAAGTCTCGATCTAGATACATATTGAAAGTGGGAGCAATTAGCTAGAGTAGCTCCATGCAGAGCATTGTAGACATAGAATTCGCAAAATACTTACGGATCTGTATGTGACAGACCCGTTGACTAATATTATCTCACAAGCAAAACATGGTCACACCTTAGTACTCTTTGGGTGTTAATCACATAAACGATGTGAACTAGATTATTGACTCTAGTAAACCCTTTGGGTATAGGTCACATGACGATGTGAACTATGGGTGTTAATCACAAGGTGATGTGAACTACTAGTGTTGAATCACATGGCGATGTGAACTAGATTATTGACTCTAGTGCAAGTGGGAGACTGAAGGAAATATGCCCTAGAGGCAATAATAAAGTTATTATTTATTTCCTTATATCATGATAAATGTTTATTATTCATGCTAGAATTGTATTAACCGGAAACATAATACATGTGTGAATACATAGACAAACAGAGTGTCACTAGTATGCCTCTACTTGACTAGCTCGTTAATCGAAGATGGTTATGTTTCCTAACCATGAACAAAAGAGTTGTTATTTTATTAACGGGATCACATCATTAGAAGAATGATGTGATTGACATGACCCATTACATTAGCTTAGCACCCGATCGTTTAGTATGTTGCTATTGCTTTTTCATGACTTATACATGTTCCTATGACTATGAGATTATGCAACTCCCGTTTGCCGGAGGAACACTTTGTGTGCTACCAAACGTCACAACGTAACTGGGTGATTATAAAGGAGCTCCACAGGTGTCTCCAAAGGTACATGGTGGGTTGGCGTATTTCGAGATTAAGATTTGTCACTCTGATTGTCGGAGAGGTATCTCTGGGCCCTCTCGGTAATGCACATCACATAAGCCTTGCAAGCATTGCAACTAATGAGTTAGTTGTGAGATGATGTATTACGGAACGAGTAAAGAGACTTGCCGGTAACGAGATTGAACTAGGTTAAGATACCGACGATCGAATCTCGGGCAAGTAACATACCGATGACAAAGGGAACAACGTATGTTGTTATGCGGTCTAACCGATAAAGATCTTCGTAGAATATGTGGGAGCCAATATGAGCATCCAGGTTCCGCTATTGGTTATTGACTGGAGATGTGTCTCAGTCATGTCTACATTGTTCTCGAACCCGTAGGGTCCGCACGCTTAAGGTTTCGATGACAGTTATATTATGAGTTTATGAGTTTTGATGTACCGAAGGAGTTCGGAGTCCCGGATGAGATCGGGGACATGACGAGGAGTCTCGAAATGGTCGAGACGTAAAGATCGATATATTGGACGACTATATTCGGACATCGGAAAGGTTCCGAGTGATTCGGGTATTTTTCGGAGTACCGGAGAGTTACGGGAATACGTATTGGGCCTTATTGGGCCATACGGGAAAGAAGAAAAAGGGCCTCAAGGGTGGCCGCACCCCTCCCCTTGGTCTGGTCCGAATTGGACTAGGGAAGGGGGGCGCCCCCTTCCTTCCTCTTTTCCTATTCCATATGGGAGGTGGAATCCTACTAGGACTAGGGAGTCCTAGTAGGACTCCACACTTGGCGCGCCCCCTCCTAGGGTCGGCCTCCTCCTCCCTTGCTCCTTTATATACGGGGGCAGGGGGGCACCTCTAGACACAAGTTGATCCACGTGATCATATTCTTAGCCGTGTGTGGTGCCCCCTTCCACCATAATCCTCGATAATATTGTAGCGGTGCTTAGGCGAAGCCCTGCGACGGTAGAACATCAAGATCGTCACCACGCCGTCGTGCTGACGGAACTCTTCCCTGACACTTTGCTGGATCGGAGTCCGGGGATCGTCATCGAGCTGAACGTGTGCTAAAACTCGGAGGTGCCGTAGTTTCGGTGCTTGATCGGTCGGGCCGTGAAGACGTACAACTACATCAACCGCGGTGTGCTAACGCTTCCGCTGTCGGTCTACAAGGGTACGTAGATCACACTCTCCCCTCTCGTTGCTATGCATCACCATGATCTTGCGTGTGCGTAGGAAATTTTTTGAAATTACTACGTTCCCCAACATGAACATGCATTAAGATTAGTCAACAATGAGTGGAAGCATGAGTAGGATATAATTCACCATGAACATAAATATCGTGGAGGCTATGTTGATTTTGTTTCAACTACATGTGTAAACATGTGCCAAGTCAAGCCACTCGAATCATTCAAAGGAGGATACCACCCTATCATACCACATTACAACCATTTTAATAGCATGTTGGCACGCAAGGTAAACCATTATAAACTCCTAGCAAATTAAGCATGGCATGAGCAACTATAATATCTAATTGTCATTGCAAACATGTTTCATTCTTAATAGGTTGAATCAGGAGCGGTGAACTAATCATATTTACAAAAACAAGATAGGTCGAGTTCATACCAGCTTCTCTCATCTCAATCAGTCCATCATATATCATCATTATTGCCTTTCACTCGCACGACCGAACGGTCTGGATAATAATAATAATAGTGCACGTGCATTGGACTAAGCTGGAATCTGCAAGCATTCAATACAAAGGAGAAGACAAGGTAACACTGGTGCACGTCAGTCCTAAACAAACGGTTTTAGCCCCTTTCCGCGACGGCATCTGGAACCGTCTCCAAGTGAGTGTGGGCGATAGGGGGGGTCCTTCCCACATGACCCAGAAACCGTCAGGGATAGGGGCCTTGATGCATACAATTGTCCCTGTATAATTGTTTCCGATATCTCGAATATCGCAAACGCATCATCCTTCCCACTCGTTTGTGCTCGCATTGCCATCGCAGTCGGAGTTTTGTGGTTCTGCCTAGAACCAGGCAGATTCCAGGCACAACAGTTTTCTAGGTAGATTCTAGGCACGGGAGATTTACGATGCCTGGCACATCACAAAAAATTCATGATTATAAACCATGTACAATCGGTAGACAATCACACACATTTAGTTTCCCTGCACCGTATGTGATAGTGTCTAACATCACACACGCTTTGAAAATGGCAACTGTGTGCATGCTTGCACACGTTTCCCCTCTGTGAACCGTCTCGGATTATGGTGTATATCGCAAACGTTTGTGTTTTACCAACCGTGTGTGCCGTAATGACCTGCACAACGTAATTTCGCCATAATTTAATTGCTGCTATTTAAAATTGTACCTAATTTAACCTTGAAAGTAGGCTATAGCTTTATTCATATCCATCAGGTTCAAACAACCAATGCATTATTCGATTCACAGGTACATATGTTTAAGAATTACAGAAGCACCAAATAAAGAATGATGTACCGGGGTTCTATACTTGTACTATTATAGATGGTAAAGAAAGAGGCGTCAGACATTCCAGTTGCTGAACAAGGTGAAGCGGAATGGCCCTATTGTGCTCTCCTGGATGCAGAAGGCATGTAGGACTCTAGTCTAACCCCTTGTGATGGCTGGCCGCCAATCATGTAGTTTGAGAGGTAATCTTGAGTAAACTGCTTTAGGATCCACTGCAAAAGTAAAAAGTTTCAGATATTGTCATCTAACACAACTCATTACGGGCAGTAAAACGAAGGCTACAGGGTTCTTACTTACCATCCTGCAGTTCACTGTTGTCTTGCATAAAGTGTAAACAAATAGTCCGATTGACATCTTTTGACCCATTTTAGTAACAATCTTTATCAGTTTCCTCACTTGATGCTGGTTCATGAATATCTCATTGCCCCATACACAGAATGGATCGAAGTGTGGATCTTTGGCAATGATATATGTACCTAAAAGCACCAAGTTAATATTAGAAGCTAAACAACAATTGAAAAATGATGTAGTACAACACTCCATCCATCCCATTATATAAGATTTTATTACATGTATATCTAGACATCATCAGAACATTAAGGTAACACTCTTCCTTGTTGCTTTGTAGCCTGGGATTGCATATTTAGTCATTCAGTACAATGCATGTTGGTAAACAACAATTGAAAAATGAAAAGGCATGTTAACTGCAATATCCTTAACAGCAACCAAATATCATAATTCATAGTGGTATTGTTGAAACTGTTATTGATGAAATTGAACTGCACAACAAATAGTTGCACATATAGAGCATCACATTGTGAAGAACTGAAATAAACAAGTCATAAGGACATCTCTAGGCAATCCTTAAAAAGTTAAAGGACTAAAACCCTTAGTGGATATATATATATATTCTCCAGCAATTTTTGGCCTTTTATAGTTGATCCCCTAAACTTAAGGTTGTAAACTTCAATTTGATCAAGTTCAAAGCAGGTTCAACCAAAAGTAGCACGCATTCAAACATAAACATAGATAGTTTTGCATAACCGAACATAAAACATAAATTTAAACTAAGCTAAACTACTTTCAGTCGAAGTAGAGGTCGAGCCAATCCTTCCTCGTCATGTACGGTGTGCCGCGAGCCGGGTCCAGGCCAGTACCGTCGTCGGGGTCGTTGGGGGAAGGCACTCCTCCACTCGTCGACGTCGATCTCCTCGTCCTTGGGGCCCACCTTGACGCCCTTCGCACCACCGTCGCCGCCACCTTCGACCTTGTCATCAGAGGAGAGCGCGATAACCTCGCCGCCCTCCACGCTGCCGTCCTCGCCGCCTTCGACCTCATCATCGGAGGAGAGCACGATAACCTCTCCGCCCTCCACGCCGGCAAAGATCGCCCGCTCCGCCTCCATGAGCTCCGGGTGCTGCCGGCGGAGCTCTTGCATGTAGGCCTGGTCGGCGGCCTCGGCCTCGAGACGCTCCCATGCCTCGCGGTCCTCCCGCGCCATAGCCGAGCTCACCACCCCTGGCTCCGGCGGAACAAGGTGGACCAGATGTGTGCCGAAGGGGAAATTGTGCCTAGCCTCCACGTCGTGGTAGCGGACCTGCCAGCGGTCGTACTCCATGGCCGTGAGCTCGGTCGTGTGGAAGCTACCGAGCCACTGGCGGGTGTGGGTCTCTCGATCTATAATCTCAGTGACCCACGTCCCTCACCGCCGCTGCCGGACCCCGAAGTAGGACTTCGTCGGCTACCGAGTCCGGGGGAGGATGGGGAAGTCCTCGAACCGGCGTTGGGGTGTGGTGGCGGGTGGATCGGGGGACCGGCGACGGTGGATCGGGCCCGTGGAGGACGACGGGGACACCTCGGCAGCCACCTCGCCGGCGTCACGCGAAAAGGCCGTGATAAACCTCTTTTTGGCCATTGGCTACTCGAGCTCCCCGGCAGACAGGCATAGGTTGAGGATGGAGGTGTCAGTGGCGGCGACCTACCAATGGTTTCGAGGGTTGTGTGTGTCTATGTGAGCAGAGGTTGTGTTTGAGGAAATACTGCGGCAACTAAAAAATTTACTAGGCGGGAGTAACAAGGCGGGGCTACTGAAAATTTGGATCAAGGGCGAGCAGATATTTTTGAGTTTGCGAGGGATGCAGAGGCGGGAGTAAAATGCCGGGGCTACTAAAAATTTGAATCAAGGGACTGAAGCAGAGCGGGAGTAACAGACATCGCACACGGTCCGCACATAGTAATTGTGTGCTATAAAACATTAAAACCTTCCAGGAGGTAGATATTTTCAAGATTGCGAGGGATGCAGAGGCGGGAGTTTTGGGGGAGCGAGCTAGTGTACTTGACACGCCAGCTGTGGACTGTAGCCGACGCACCTTCTCATGTAAGCCATAGGCATACTATACACCAACGGTGCTCCAAGATATTTTGTACTACATCTCACACGGTTGGTGAGAATAAACAGTGTGGGATCTACTTGATTCGAATTACAAAATGGGGTCACAGCGGAAATGGACAGTGTTTGAATTGCTAGACCTTTTATCTGCAGTGAACATGCAACTGTATGTGTGTCGTAAAAGAATTGGAATTATTCAGGGTTCGTTTGGACATTTCATACATTGAACTGGTTTTCTAGCCATTTCAGGTGCACAATTCAAAATTAAACTACATGCACATGCTCCAGTGCATACAAATTGGTTGAAAGATCAAATCTGTGTCCTTCGGTGCATGCTTAGGTCCCATGGATGAAATGGGAATGAATTTTTCGGGGTTCGTTTGGCCTTTTTTATACATTAACTGGGTTTTCTAAGCATTTTATGTGCATAATTAAAATTTGAACTACAAGCACATGCTCCAATGCCACAAAGTTGGTTGAAAAATCACATGTGTGTCCTTGGGTGAATTTCTAGGTTCCATGCAAGAGATGGAAATGAAATTCAAACACCATGGTACTGTTGATTGCCGACAAAACGTTGAGATGCTTGGTTTTAAAATTCTAGTAAATCCAAATCTCGTCTGAAATTCATGAAACTTGGCATGCTATCATGGAGCGACATCAACATGCCGTGGTGAAAATTTTGTCTCATTTGGGGCAGGTTCGGGTATAAGCTTCTCACAAACCAGAGCTTCTCACAACAAGCATGACAGTTTCGATAGGGAACGTACCACCTTTGGTGACGAGACGATATCTGTTGCCTCTTATTGCTTTCAAAAAATTTCTAGTGTCAACATAGAACAACAGGAGTGTTGTGTTCAATCTTGGATTTTTTTTCGGGGTTCGTTTGGCCTTTTTATGCATTAACTGGGTTTTCTAGCCATTTTATGTGCGTAATTCAAATTTGAAATACAAGCACATGCTCCAATGCACCAAAGTTGGTTGAAAAATCACATGTGTATCCTTGGGTGAATTTCTAGGCCCCATGCAAGAGATGAACACCAGGGCACTATTGATTGCCGGCAAAATGTTGAGATGCCTGATTTTTAAATTATAGTAAATCCAAAACTCGTATGAAGTTCATGAAACTTGGCATGCTATCATGGAGGGGCATCTACATGCCGTGGTGAAAATTTTGTCCCATTTGGGGCAGGTTCGGGTATAAGCTTCTCACAAACCAGAGCTTCTCACAACAAGCATGATGGTTTCGATAGGGAACGTACCACCTTTGGGGACGAGAAGATATCTGTTGCCTCTTATTGCTTTCAATAATTTTCTAGTGTCAACATAGAACAACAGGAGTATTGTGTTCAATCTTGGAATTTTTCGGGGTTCGTTTGGCCTTTTTTATGCATTAACTGGGCTTTCTAGGCATTTTATGTGCATAATTCAAATTTGAACTACAAGCACATGCTCCAATGCACTAAGGTTGGTTGAAAAATCACATGTGTTTCCTTGGGTGAATTTCTAGGTCCCATGCAAGAGATGGGAATGAAATTCACACACCAGGGCACTGTTGATTACCGACAAAACGTTGAGATGCCTGGTTTTTAAATTCTACTAAATCCAAAACACGTATGAAATTCATGAAACTTGGCATGCTATCATGGAGCGGCATCAACATGCCGTGTTAAAAATTTTGTCCCATTTGGGGCAGTTCGGGTATATCCTTCTCACAAACCAGAGCTTCTCACAACAAGCATGATGGTTTCGGTAGGGAACGTCCCACGTTTGGGGACGAAACGATATCCATTGCCTCTTATTGCTTTCAAAAAAATTCTCGTGTCAACATAGAACAACAGGAGTGTTGTGTCAATTTTTGGGATTTTTCAGGGTTCGTTTGGACATTTTTATAAATTTACTGGGTTTTCAATGCATTTATGTGCATAAGTCAAATTTAAACTACATGCACATGCTCCAGTGCATATAAATTGGTTGAAAAATCACATATGTGTCCTTGGGTGCATGCTTAGGTCCCATGCAAGAAATGGGAATGAATTTCAAACACCAGGGCACCGTTGATTGCCGGCAAAACATTGTGATGCCTCGTTTTTAAATTCTAGTAAATCCAAAACTCGTCTGAAATTCATGAAACTTAGCATGCTTTCATGGAGTGGCATCAACATGCCATGGTAAAAAATTTGTCCCGTTTGGGGCAGGTTTGGGTATATGCTTCTCACAAACCAGAGCTTCTCACAACAAGCATCATCGTTTCGGTAGGGAACGTCTCAGCTTTGGGGACGAAACGATATCCACTGCCTCTTATTGCTTCCAAAAATTTTCTCGTGTCAACATAGAACAACAGGAGTGTTGTGTCAATTTTTGGGGGTTCTTTTGAACACTTTTATGCATTAAGTGAGTTTTCAATGCATTTATGTGCATAATTCAAATTTGAACTGCATGCACATGCTCCAGTGCATATAAATTTGTTAAAAAAATCAAATATGTGTCCTTGGGTGCATGCTTAGGTCCCATGCAAGAAACAGGAATGAATTTCAAACACCATGGCACCGTTGATTGACAAGAAAACATTGAGATGCCTGGTTTTCAAATTCTAGTAAATCCAAAACTCATCTGAAATTCATGAAACTTGGCATGCTATCATGGAATGGCACCCGACATGATGTGGTATTTTTCATGTCCATTTTGAGAGAAGGCACACTCTAATAATGACATCCAACAAAGGCATTTTGAAAAAATAGCTGCCACTTTAATATCTCAAACGTTTGTATAATTCAAACTGTGTGCGTTACATTAACCATTCACGTGACTTCACGTGTCTTGGTTTTAATGGCTGTAGGAGGTGCCGTGCGAACAGCTGCTTGACCTTGACTGAACGGGAGGCGTGCGAGCACAGTCTGGTGCGCAGGTTTACCGAGAGGCGTACAAGCTGTCCTCCAATGCGCAGGCTCACCGGGAAGCGTGCGAGCTGTACGCTGTGCAGGCTCATTGGGAAGCGAGCCCTTTGACTTCCATGGCCGCCCGCCTTCCTCTCCATTAATGGCGCTCGAGCCGTTGTTTAATACGGGCGGCCTTATTGTTCGCCTCCCATTCCCCTCCCCCCCCCCCCCCCCCGCAGACCTCCACCGCCATGGCGCAGAATGATCATTTGCCACTAGTCTTCAAGTTTGGTGAAGTCGACTCCGAGCCGGAGGAGATAGAAAATAAGGAGGAATGGGGCCTCATGGACATGGCCCAGAACAAGCTGGCCGCGACGGTTGCTGCCCCTGCTCCCGTCCCAGCTCCCATCCCCGCACCCGCGCCAGCGACCTTCCCCGTAGCATTGAAGGGCTGGTCGCCAAGCACTATCGCAGAGCTAGAAGCCGCGGGCGTCAGCGAGGTCTCCGCGGACCCGCGCGAGCTCATGTACATGCTAGTGCTAGCACCCTTGCTGGTGCCCATGCGCGCCCCTCCACCCACCGTGGCGCCGGCCCCCATGCGTTTGGGTGCACTCGCCGCGCCCGTGCGCACCCCTCCACCCACCCCGGCGCCGGTCCCCGTGCGTTTGGCTGCACCTGCCGCGCCTGTGCCCGTGCGCCCCCCTCCTCAGCGGCATGGGACGCTGGCGTCGACCGCTACCTCTCAGCGGCGCCAGTTGCCATCCTCCCGCGCCCGATCCGTCGATCGCGCGACGGACATGATGTTTGATTTAGATGTGAAGAACATTTTGTGTTGCCTTGAAGACTTCAACAACGGCGTCCCGAAGGACGACAACGACAATGACAGCGCGGCATGCCGCCTCCGCCGCTGCTGGAAATAGTTTTTTGGGGTTTAATACTATATCTCGAATTCTCGATCATGTGAATATAAATTCGTAGTGTGACTGAATGAAAGATATGGTTTCAACGAACTTGCGTTTTTCTCTCTTAATGTACAGACTTATCAAATGATTTTGTTTTTAATAAAACATCAACTACTTTTAAATATAAAACACTCATCGCAAACGTTTTAGTTAGAACACCCGTATGCAAACCGACAGCTTCCCTAGGAAGCCAAGGCAAAATGTGCCGAGCAGGATTTCTGCATCCCTTCAACTCAAACAGTTGTTTTGCATGACCCGTGTGCAACCACGTACAAACAATTGGGTAAGATTTTCATATCTTTCATTCTGGGTATGTTGCCATTTCTCAAACCGGAAAGATTGACATTTGTTTATCTAGTAACATTGCCATTTGTCAACCTTGTAACACTGCGATTTGTCAAAATATGTAGCTACAAATCACTAGCACTATCTAATTTTTGCAACTAAAATCACTAGCACTGTTCATATGGACACCACTAGCAGGCGTGAGTTCATGAACGCATATGCAAATGTACCATTGATTACATACAACAAGTCATCAACCCACAACGACAACGAGGATACACGTTGGATTATAGATCATTTCCAACAAAACATTCTAGTAAAGTTTTTCTCACACAACAAATAACAAAGCGATGAAATGAACTTCAGCTCAACCACTCGTCGGCGTTGAAAACGCTTGCTTTGAACCAGAAGTGATTCTCTGGGAAGGGCCAGCTACTGTCAATCTCGAGACCAACGCAGGACTGATCATCGAGGCTGAAGCGGCCTATGTCAGGACCCATATTGGGACGGTAGGGAAGCATAGTAATGTCCAAGGTATCGATACAGTTGCTTCTCATAAATGGTAGTAACGTTGCTTCAACAGCATCTGGATCACCTTCCACATCATTGGATAGTTTTGTCCAAGGAAGAGCGAGTTTCCTCCAAGACTTTCAATACTGAACCAGGGAGAAGGTGTTGGCGCTAGTACACTAGTATCCATCCCAAATACCATTCAACGGATGTTGGAATAGGTCCAGAGAGTGCGACCATACGAGACAACACCTGCTTCCTTAGTAATATCAGTAGTGCCCCGTATACAGATAAGAAGAGGTGATCCATCGGAATAAGTTGCCAGGCGCCACTGAGTATATGGGTCCTGCTCGTCCTCATGCTCATGAATAAAATTTTCAAGTATAGGTGGTGGAATGTTCACAGGACCTTGGAAACACAAGAAGGTTAATTAGTAAAGGGAAACTAGCTAACCCGCATGCATGTGGATGAAACAATTATAATTACGGTGGAAGACAAACGTACCGAAATCATGAGGATTCCATGCAAAAACAGTGCCACGAGTGGTGGTAGCAAACACAAGACCCTTGTATTGAATTGCATCACAATACTCATCCGTGTATAGAAACTTATTTTTGAGCAATATCCATCGAGTCGAACCATGAAGGACGGCAACAAGCTTGTCAAAGATAGCGACAACATAAGCATTCCTATAAGCCCGAAAGTGGTTGGGAACTCGACAAATTGCTATCTTCCGTAGATGACAGTTAGCATGATCGCATTCAAACTCATGTAGAATACCAGTGTACTCAACCTCTGGGCAGTTGTCTGAGATTTTTCAAAGTGGAACCCGGTGATGAGTGTACACATTCACAAGTTCCCACTCACAGTTGTACCCAATATAAACAACCCAATCTCCATTTGCGCCTGCCCAAGCCTTGCCCTCAAGCGATGGCATCTTAACATCATACGTGTCATTATCAAGTGGCATCAACTTACACAAGGCGAGGCTTCCCTCATCCCCGCGCCAGTCAACAGGGTCACGGCGAAGAAGATAGCGGAGATCAAACCGCTCATGAACCCTTGGGTTCCTTGTAATGATGTTATTAGTTTAGTCGAGAATGTTCTTGAACGAACCTGCCATGCTAGCCGAGGTGATGACGCCACACCGATCAATGAGTTCCTCCACCGCGTCATCATTCAGATCGGGGCAAGAATAACGGGGTCGTTTCCAGCTTGTTCCGTCCATGGAGAAGACGATCAAACAATGGCAGAAGGAAGGGTGAAGGCAAATGGAGGATGGAGGAAGAGCTAGCATGCGATAGCAGTTCCAAATCGAGAGGGAAAGGCGAAGAGTCGATGGACGGTTGACACGGTACACGAAGAGGTGCCTGGAGAGCGAACGGTTGCCACAGAGGTCACACACTAACGACAACGGCCGAGTGAACCGCATGCAATCCCATCGCACAACACACACGTCTTGTTAAGTTGAACCGTTTATGTTCTCTTGTGTCAACACAAACAGTTCATCCGAGTAAACCGCATGTCGTATATCGCACACACCTTGATCTGGCTGACCATTTCTTTTGTGTTGCATAATCAGAAACAGTTCATCCGAGTGCACCGTATGCTGTATATCGCACACACCTTCATCTGGCTGCCCGTTTCTTTTGTGTTGCCTAATCACAAACAGTTTGTCCAAGTGAACCGTATGCTATGTATCGCACACGCCTTCATCTAACTGCCCGTTTCTTTTGTTCCTCCTCATCGCAAACAATTAATTGAACTGAACCGTATGCCCTTGATCGCACATGCAACTAAAATATGAACCGTGTTTGATGCATCCTCCATCGCAAACGTTTTCACCTTTTTTGTCGGTTTTCATACACCACCGTTTGCGATTATTGCATCGCACACAGTTTCTCGAAGGGTCTCTGATCGTAGTGTCGCATTAGCAGCATCCTGCAGTAGTGTAATATGGGCTCTTGGTTGAATCAACAATAATGCATATGAGAGTCACTCAACATTTTCATCAAGGTCTTCTCCTCTCGATCCCCAAAGAAAAGAAAAGAAAAAACTCTTTACACAGGAAAGCTCCCAACAAGCAAAATAAGAATGAGAAATCTTTTTGGGTTTTCTTTTAGTTACTACTACTATAGGCATGGAAAGTAAACTAGCTAAAAACTACAACTAAATTTTTTCTTAAGGTTTTACAAACACACAAGAAGAAGGCGTAGAAAAGGAAAATAAACTAGCATGGATAGTATGCTGAAAAAGTATGAGCACCGACAACTGGCATGAGTGTGTGAACATGAATGTAATATCAGTGAGAAATACGTACTCCCCCAAGCTTAGGCTTTTCGCCTAAGTTGGTCTATGCCCACGGATCGAAGCTACTCTGTCCGGTGTACTGAGGTGGGTCCTCAGGGTGCCACTGGTTGGCGATCTCCTCCGGATCCCACTGATAAACTGATTGTCGATAAGGGTCAAGTGGTGGCTCAGGCTCAGGCTCTGGGACTTGTGTGAGCCTCCAGTATGCATATATGGCCTTTGGCAAGATGAGGTACGTGCCTGAAAGTATGTTAAACAAAGAGGGAGCAGGCAAGGTAATAATCTCACAGTGAGTTTTATCAAATATCAAATTATACTTAAGCATCTTCTTCATATTTTAAACAATAAAATCATGTGCTTCCATACTCTTATAATCTAGAAAAACAGGGGGCAGCAACTTTTCCTCTTTCTCATAATGCCTAATAGGTATCTCAAAGTGTTCAGCAAGGCATGAAGCAAAGATGCCTCCGAAGATGGGGCCCTTTGTACGGTTCAGACTTAATCGTTTAGCAATAATAGCTCCTAAGTTGAAGGTTGTATCACTAAACAAAGCATAGCGCAAAATCACAAGATCAGGAGCACTAAGATTTCCACTGTTCCCGCAACCAATCAAGCATCTACTAGCAAATATTGCAAAGTAACATAGAACAGGAAAATGTATACTAGTAATTCTTGCATCTGAAACTCTCCTCGTTTCCCCTACAACAATTCTATCAATAAATTCATCCACATCAATACGGTGTGGTTCCTCGATGCTGCCCACAAAGGGTATCTTGCAGACCCGACAAAAATCATTGTGTGACATCTCCTTGACCTCATCATATAAGTGAAACTCCAATGAAGGTGGTGATCTCTTAGCATGGAAATAAAATTTTTGCACGAAAATATTAGTGCTGATCATAACACTTCTATTAAAATGCTTGAAGAAGTTATTTTTCCAAGATTTGGAGTCCCTAGATATTTAATGACTGATGGTGGTTCACATTTTATTCATGGTGCTTTCGTAAAATGCTTGCTAAGTATGATGTTAATCATAGAATTGCATCCCCTTATCACCCTCAGTCTATTGGTCAAGTAGAATTGAGTAATAGAGAGCTCAAATTAATTTTGCAAAAGACTGTCAATAGGTCTAGAAAGAATTGGTCCAAGAAACTTGATGATGCATTATGGGCCTATAGAACTACATATAAAAATCCTATGGGTATTGCTACCTCTTGAGCTTGCGTTGGTTTTCCCCGAAGAGGAAGGGATGATGCAGCAAAGTAGCATAAGTATTTCCCTCAGTTTTTGAGAACCAAGGTATCAATCCAGTAGGAGGCCACGCTCAAGTCCCTCGTACCTGCACAAAACGATAGCTACTCGCAACCAACGCGATTAGGGGTTGTCAATCCCTTCACGGTCACTTACGAGAGTGAGATCTGATAGATATAATATTTTTTGGTATTTTTGGTATAAAGATGCAAAGTAAAAAGTAAAGGCAAAGTAAAAAATCAAAACAAGATTAAAGTGATGGAGATTGATATGATGAGAATAGACCCGGGGGCCATAGGTTTCACTAGTGGCTTTTCTCAAGAGAATAACTATTCTACGATGGGTAAACAAATTACTGTTGAGCAATTGACAGAATTGAGCATAGTTATGAGAATATCTAGGCATGATCATGTATATAGGCATCACTTCCGTGACAAGTAGACCGAAACGATTCTGCATCTACTACTATTACTCCACTCATCGACCGCTATCCAGCATGCATCTAGAGTATTAAGTTAAAAATAGAGTAGCACCTTAAGCAAGATGACATGATGTAGAGAGATAAATTCATGCAATATGAAATAAACCCCATCTTGTTATCCTTGATGGCAACGATGCAATACATGCCTTGCTGCCCCTTCTGTCACTGGGAAAGAACACCGCAAGATCGAACCCAAAGCTAAGCACTTCTCCCATGGCAAGAACTACCAATCTAGTTGGCCAAACCAAACAGATAATTCGAAGAGACTTGCAAAGATAACCAATCATACATAAAAGAATTCAGAGAAGATTCAAATATTATTCATAGATAGACTTGATCATAAACCCACAATTCATCGATCTCAACAAACACACCGCAAAAAGAAGATTACATCGAATAGATCTCCACAAGAGAGGGGGAGAACTTTGTATTGAGATCCAAAAAGAGAGAAGAAGCCATCTAGCTACTAACTATGGACCCGAAGGTCTGAGGTAAACTACTCACACTTCATCGGAGAGGCTATGATGATGTAGAAGCCCTCCGTGATGACGGCCCTCTTCGGCGGAGCTCCGGAACAGGCCCCAAGATGGGATCTCGTGGATACAGAAAGTTGCGGCGGTGGAGTTAGGTTTTTGGCTCCGTCTCTGTTCGTTTGGGGGTACGTAGGTATATATAGGAGGAAGAAGTACGTCGGTGGAGCACCGAGGGGCCCACGAGGCAGGGGGCGCGCCCCCACCCTCATGACCGCCTCTTTGACTCCTTGGAGTAGGGTCCAAGTCTCCTGGATCACGTTTGGTGAGAAAATCACGTTCCCGAAGGTTTTATTATGTTTGGACTTCGTTTGATATTCCGTTTCTTCGAAACACTGAAATAGGCAAAAAACAGCAATTCTGGGCTGGGCCTCCGGTTAATAGGTTAGTCCCAAAAATAATATAAAAGTGGAAAATAAAGCCCAATATAGTCCAAAACAGTAGATAATATAGCATGGAGCAATCAAAAATTATAGATACGTTGGAGACGTATCAGGTATGTCCCCGTATAAAATGGTTTATGGAAAAGCATATCACTTACCTCTCGAACTAGAACACAAGGCATATTGGGCTACTAAGGAGCTCAATTATGATTTATGGTTTATGGAAGACGTTTTCAGAATATATAAAAAAAATACTCAGTGGAAGAGATTCACCAGTGGGCCACACCCTGCCCACGAAGGTGGGGGGCGCACCCTACCCCCCTGGGCGCGCCCTACCCCCTCGTGGGCCCCCTGGTGGCCCTCCGATGGCCATCTTCTGCTATATGAAGTCTTTCGATGGGAAAAAATAAGAAGCCATCTTCTCGGACGAAACTCCACCGCCACGAGGCGGAACCAATCTAGGGCTCTAGCGGAGCTGTTCTGCTGGGGAAACTTCCCTCCCAGAGGGGGAAATCATCGCCATCGTCATCACCAACGCTCCTCTCATCGGGAGAGGGCAATCTCCATCAACATCTTCATCAGCACCATCTCCTCTCAAAACCCTAGTTCATCTCTTGTATCCAATTCTTGTCTCCAAGTCCGGGATTGGTGCTAGTAGGTTGCTAGTAGTGTTAATTACTCCTTGTAGTTGATGCTACTTGGTTTAATTGGTGGAAGATCATATGTTCAGATCCTATATGCATATTAATACCCCTCTGATTATGAACATGTTTATGCTTTGTGAGTAGTTACGTTTGTTCCTGAGGACATGGGAGAAGTCTTGCTATTAGTAGTCATGTGAATTTGGTATTCGTTCGATATTTTGATGAGATGTATGTTGTCTCTCCTCTAGTGGTGTTATGTGAACGTCGACTACATGACACTTCACCATTATTTGGGCCTAGAGGAAGGCATTAGGAAGTAATAAGTAGATGATGGGTTGCTAGAGTGACAGAAGCTTAAACCCTAGTTTATGCGTTGCTTCGTAAGGGGCTGATTTGGATCCATATGTTTCATGCTATGGTTAGGTTTACCTTAATACTTTTGTTGTAGTTGCGGATGCTTGCAATAGAGGTTAATCATAAGTGGGATACTTGTCCAAGTAAGGGCAGTACCCTAGCACCGGTCCACCCACATACCAATTTATCAAAGTACCGAACGCGAATCATATGAACGTGATGAAAACTAGATTGACGATATTCCCATGTGTCCTCGGGAGCGCTTTTCTCTATATAAGAGTTTGTCCAGGCTTGTCCTTTGCTACAAAAAGGATTGGGCCTCCTTGCTGCACTTTATTTACTTTTGTTACTTGTTGCTCGTTACAAATTATCCTATCACAAAACTATCTGTTATCACTTATTTCAGTACTTGTAGAGAATACCTTGCTGGAAACCGCTTATCATTTCCTTCTGCTCCTTGTTGGGTTCGACACTCGTACTTATCGAAAGGACTAAAATAGATCCCCTATACTTGTGGGTCATCAGTTTGTCATGGTCAAGTAACATGACCTCCAGAACAGGATTACCGTACCACTCTAGTGCGGATCTTACTCTGGTTGACCTACGAGGTTCAATAGTAACTTGATCTGAAGTTTCATGATCATCATCATTAGCTTCCTCACTAATTGGTGTAGGTGTCACAGGAACCGGTTTATGTGATGAACTACTCTCCAATAAGGGAGCAGGTATAATTACCTCATCAAGTTCTACTTTCCTCCCACTCACTTATTTCGAGAGAAACTCCTTCTCTAGAAAGGATCCATTCTTAGCAACAAATGTCTTGCCTTCCGATCTGTGCTAGAAGGTGGTCCCAACAGTCTCCTTTGGGTATCCTATGAAGACACATTTCTCCGATTTGGGTTCGAGCTTATCAGGTTGAAGCTTTTTCACATAAGCATCGCAGCCCCAAACTTTAAGAAATGACAACTTTCGTTTCTTGCCAAACCACAGTTCATAAGGTGTCGTCTCAACGGATTTCGATGGTGCCCTATTTAACGTGAATGCAGCCGTCTCTAAAGCATAACCCCAAAACGATAGCGGTAAATCAGTAAGAGACATCATAGATCACACCATATCTAGTAAAGTACGATTACGACGTTCGGACACACCACTACGTTGTGGTGTTCCGGGTGGCGTGAGTTGCGAAACTATTCCACATTGTTTCAAATGTAGACCAAACTTGTAACTCAAATATTCTCCTCCACGATCACATCATAGAAACTTTATTTTCTTGTTACAATGATTCTCCGCTTCACTATGAAATTCTTTGAACTTTCCAAATGTTTCAGACTTATGTTTTATTAAGTAGATATACCCATATCTGCTTAAATCATCTGTGAAGGTGAGAAAATAACTATACCCGTCATGAGCCTCAATATTCATCGGACCACATACATCAGTATGTATGATTTCCAACAAGTCTGTTGCTCGCACCATTGTTCCGGAGAACGGTTTTTTAGTCATCTTGCCCATGAGGCATGGTTCGCAAGTACCAAGTGATTCATAATCAATTGATTCCAGAAGTCCATCAGTATGGAGTTTCTTCATGCGCTTTACACCAATATGACCCAAACGGCAGTGCCACAAATAAGTTGCACAATCATTATCAACTCTGCATCTTTTGGCTTCAACATTATGAATATGTGTATCACTACTATCGAGATTCAACATAAATAGACCACTCTTCAAGGGTGAATGACCATAAAAGATATTACTCATATAAATAGAACAACCATTATTCTCATATTTAAATGAATAACCATATCGCATCAAACAAGATCCAGATATAATGTTCATGCTTAACACTGGCACCAAATAACAATTATTTAGGTCTAAAACTAATCCTGAAGGTAGATGTAGAGGTAGCGTGCCAACGGCGATCACATCGACTTTGGAACCATTTCCTACGTGCATCGTCACCTCGTCCTTAGCCAGTCTTCACTTAATCCGTAGTCCCCGTTTCGAGTTGCAAATATTAGCAACAGAACCAGTATCAAATACCCAGGTGCTACTATGAGCTCTAGTAAGGTACACATCAATAACATGTATATCACATATACCTTTGTTCACCTTGCCATCCTTCTTATCCGCCAAATACTTGGGGCAGTTCCGCTTCTAGTGACCAGTCCCTTTGTAGTAGAAGCACTCTGTCTCAGGCTTAGGTCCAGACTTGGGTTTATTCTCTTGAGCAACAACTTGTTTGTCGTTCTTCTTGAAGTTCCCTTTCTTATTCCCTTTACCCTTTTTCTTGAAACTGGTGGGCTTGTTGACCATCAACACTTGATGCTCCTTCTTGATTTCTACCTCCGCAGCCTTTAGCATTGCGAAGAGCTCGGGAATTGTCTTATCCATCCCTTGCATATTATAGTTCATCACAAAGATCTTGTAGCTTGGTGGCAGTAATTGAAGAACTCTGTCAATGACACTATCAACTGGAAGATTAACTCCCAGCTGAATCAAGTGGTTATGATATCCAGACATTCTGAGTATATGTTCACTAACAGAACTATTCTCCTCCATCTTGCAGCTGTAGAACTTATTGGAGACTTCATATCTCTCAATCCGGACATTTGCTTGAAACATTAACTTCAACTCCTGGAACATCTCTTATGCTCCATGACGTTCAAAACGTCATTGAAGTCCCGGTTCTAAGCCGTAAAGCATGGTAAACTGAACTATTCAGTAGTCATCAGCTTTGCTCTGCCAGACGTTCATAACATCTGGTGTTGCTCCTGCAGCAGGGTTGGCACCTAGTGGTGCTTCCACGACGTAATTCTTCTGTGCAGCAATGAGGATAATCCTCAAGTTACGGACCCAGTCCGTGTAATTTCTACCATCATCTTTCAACTTTGCTTTCTCAAGGAACGCATTAAAATTCAACGAAACAACAGCACGGGCCATCTATCTACAATAACATAGACAAGCAAAATACTATCAGGTACTAAGTTCATGATAAATTTAAGTTTAATTAATCATATTACTTAAGAATTCCCACTTAGATAGACTTCCCTCTAATCATCTAAGTGATCACGTGATCCATATCAACTAAACGATAACCGATCATCACATGAAATGGAGTAGTTTTCAATGGTGAACATCACTATGTTGATCATATCTACTATATGATTCACGCTCGACCTTTCGGTCTCAGTGTTCCGAGGCCATATCTGCATATGCTAGGCTCGTTAAGTTTAACCCGAGTATTCTGCGTGTGTAAAACTATCTTATACCCGTTGTAGATGAACGTTGAGCTTATCACACCCGATCATCACGTGGTGTCTCGGCACGACGAACTTTGGCAACGGTGCATAGTCAGGGAGAACACTTTTACCTTGAAATTTAGTAAGAGATCATCTTATAATGCTACCGTCAAACAAAGTAGAATAAGATGCATAAAGGATAAACATCACATGCAATCAATATAAGTGATATGATATGGCCATCATCATCTTGTGCCTTTGATCTCCATCTCCAAAGCACTATCATGATCACCATCGTCACCGGTGCGACACCTTGATCTCCATCGTAGCATCGCTGTCGTCTCGCCATCTATTGCTTCTACAACTATCGCTACCGCTTAGTGATAAAGTAAAGCAATTACAGGGCGATTGCATTGCATACAATAAAGCGACAACCATATGTCTCCTGCCAGTTGCCGATAACTCTGTTACAAAACATGATCATCTCATACAATAAATATAGCATCATGTCTTGACCATATCACATCACAACATGCCTTGCAAAAACAACTTAGACATCCTCTACTTTGTCGTTGCAAGTTTTACGTCGCTGCTATGGGCTGAGCAAGAACCGTTCTTACGTACGCATCAAAACCACAACGATAGTTCATGAATTTAGTGTTGTTTTAACCTTCTCAAGGACCAGGCGTAGCCACACTAAGTTCAACTAAAGTTGGAGAAACTGACACCCGCCAGCCACATGTGTGCAAAGCATGTCGGTAGAACCAGTCTCGCGTAAGCGTACGCGTAATGTCGGTCCGGGCCGCTTCATACAACAATACCGCCGAACCAAAGTATGACATGCTGGTAAGCAGTATGACTTGTATCACTCACAACTCACTTGTGTTCTACTCGTGCATATAACATCTACGTATAAACCTGTCTCAGATGCCACTGTTGGGGAACGTAGTAATTTCAAAAAAAATTCCTAAGCACACGCAAGATCATGGTGATGCATAGCAACGAGAGGGGAGAGTGTTGTCCATGTACCCTCGTATACCGTTAAGCGGAAGCATTATAACAACGCGGTTGATGTAGTCGTACGTCTTCACGATCGACCGATCCTCAGCACCGGACGTACGGCACCTCCGCGTTTAGCACACGTTCAGCTCGGTGACGTCCCGTGAACTCACGATCTAGTAGAGATCGAGGGAGAGTTTCGTCAGCATGATGGCGTGGTGACGATGTTGATGAAGCTACCGTCGCAGGGTTTTGCCTAAGCACCGCTACGATATGACCGAGGTGGATTATGGCGGGGGGGGCACCGCACATGGCTAAGAGATCAACAGATCAATTGTTGTGTCTCCAAGGGGAGGCCCCCTCCCCGTATATAAAGGAGGGAGAGGAGGAGGGGGCGGCCAAGGAGGAGGAGGCGGGCCCAAGGGGGGCAATCCTACTCCAAGTAGGATTCCCCCCTCTTTCCTAGTCCTAGTAGGAGAGGGGAAGGAAGGGGAGGAGAAGAAGAAGGAAAGGGGGGGCCGCCCCCCTAGTCCAATTCGGTTTGGGCTAGGGGGGCCGCACTCCCCTAGCTGGCCGCCTCTCCTCTTCCTCCACTTGGGCCCATAAGGCCCAATAACCCCCCGGGAGGTTTCGGTAACCTCCCGGTTCTCCGGTATTTATCCCATAAACCCCGGAACTCATCCGATGTCCGAATATAACCTTCCAATATATCAATCTTTATGTCTCGACCATTTCGAGACTCTTCGTCATGTCCGTGATCACACCCGGGACTCCGAACTACCTTCGGTACATCAAAACACAAAAACTCATAATACCGATCGTCACAGAACTTTAAGCGTGCGGACCCTACGGGCTCGAGAACTATGTAGACATGACCGAGACACGTCTCCGGTCAATAACCAATATCAGAACATGGATGCTCATATTGGTTCCTACATATTCTATGAAGATCTTTATTGGTCAAACCGCATAACAACATACGGTGTTCCCTTTGTCATCGGTATGTTACTTGCCCGAGATTCGATCATTGGTATCTCAATACCTAGTTCTATCTCGTTACCGGCAAGTCTCTTTACTCGTTCCGTAATGCAACATCCCGCAACTAACTCATTAGTCATATTGCTTGCAAGGCTTATAGTGATGTGCATTACCGAGAGGGCCCAGAGATACCTCTCCGACAATCGGAGTGACAAATCCTATTCTTGATCTATGCCAACTCCATGAACACCATCGGAGACACCTGTAGAGCACCTTTATAGTCACCCAGTTACGTTGTGACATTTGGTAGCACATAAAGTGTTCCTCCGATAATCGGGAGTAGCATAATCTCATAATCATAGGAACATGTATAAGTCATGAAGAAAGCAATAGCAGTAAACTAAAACGATCAAGTGCTAAGCTAATGGAATGGGTCAAGTCAATCACATCATTCTTCTAATGATGTGATCCCGTTTATCAAATGACAACTCATGTCTATGGTTAGGAAACATAACCATCTTTGATCAACGAGGTAGTCAAGTAGAGGCATACTAGTGACACTATGTTTGTCTATGTATTCACACATGTATTATGTTTCTGTTAATACAATTCTAGCATGAATAATGACCATTTATCATGAAATAAGGAAATAAATAATAACTTTATTATTGCCTCTAGGGCATATTTCCTTCATCTAGTGTATTAAGTTTATGGAGAAATAGAGTAATGCAATAAGAGCGATGACATGATTTAGACAAGATATATTTATGTAGAAATAGACCCCATCTTGTTATCGTTAATAGCAACGATACATACGTGTTGGTTCCCCTTCTGTCACTGGGATCAAGCACCGTAAGATCGAACCCATCACAAAGCACCTCTTCCCATTGCAAGATAAATAGATCAAGTTGGCCAAGCAAAACCCAAATATCGAAGAGGAAATACGAGGCTATAAGCAATCATGCATATAAGAGATCAAAGAAGACTCAAATAACTTTCATGGATAAAAACATAGATCTGATCATAAAATTAAAGTTCAACGGATCCCAACAAACACACCGCAAAAGAATTACATCATATGGATCTCCAAGAGATCATTGTATTGAGGATCAAATGAGAGAGAAGAAGTCATCTAGCTACTAACTACGGACCCGAAGGTCTACAAAAGACTACTCACACATCATCGGAGAGGCACCAATGGGCATGATGAACCCCTCTGTGATGGTGTCTAGATTGGATACGGTGGTTCTGGACTCTGCGGCGGCTGGAATTGATTTTTGTCGATTTCCCTAGGGTTTCTGGAATAATGGGGTATTTATATGTCACACCCTGATTTTCATGCCACAACACTTAAGCTAATAAATCATGATAAAATGTGGTTTGACAAAAACTTTTGAGTGTTTTGGACCTTGCCTTGATTGGATTTTGTGTGTTGTTTGCAAGTGCTCTAAAAATCAAATAAATCCTCCAACTCCTATACTTCATCTCCTTACTCCAAACTCTTGAACCAATGATCATGCCATGTGTATAGGACATAAAAATAATTTCTTACAAAAATAATTTGGCCAAATAGTATTTTCAAAAATTAGTTTTCCAAAAACCCCTGAATTTCGGTTTGCACTGCAAGTACTTAATTAAGGGCAGTAAAAATCTTTCCAAAAATATATTTGACTCCTATTAGATATAGGATACCCAGAAACCACAAAAATATAATTTTAAAAGTTATTTACCTATTTTATTTAAAGGCTTTTTCTTTAGGCCAGAAATGGTCTTTAATAGGTAAAAAATTATTTTAATGCTTTAAAAATATTTGGTAAAACCTAGGGAAACTCAATGGACATATATTGTCCATATATAAGAGTTTCAACACATGGTCATGATCAAAATATTGGTTAAATCCCTCAAAAACCCCTTCTGGATATTTCAAGCTTTTGAAATATTTACAAAGGAAATATTCTCCAACAATTCCAGGAAAAATTCTAGAATGTCACATATGACATTTTTAATGATCTTGACAAGTCTCATGTCATGGAGAACAGTATAACCCCATGAAACCCTCTCAAAACCACTTCTGTCCTTTTTCAAGTTTGAACAACTTTGCACTGTCAAACATGACCAAATGCTCTCAAACTTGGTTCACATGCCCAAATGCTGTAATAATGCATCTAGACCAAATGGCACAAGTTGGAGAGAATGTTATATTGATCAAAGTGCCCCAAAACCCTCTCTGTCCAGAACCAAATTTGAACAAGTTTACATTGGCAACTTTCTCCTTTTGATCTCAACTTTTGTGGACATGTTCAGAATCTCAAATGATGACATTACACTAAGTGGTGCATCAAGGAGAATATATTTGCATGACTAAATCTTGAAAAGTCCATTTCTGCTAATTTCTAGGGTTTACCAAAGTTGCATTGTCAACTTCCTCCAAATGAGCTCCAACTTGGTGATCAACCCCATTTCTATATGACACTTGATCCTGTTAATCTTCATATCATTTGGAATCCATTTGCTTGCCCAAACGACCATCAAACACCTTTTGGCAGAAACTTAAAATGCATGTTTTGGCAATTTCCACTAATCTCCATGAGCTCAACTTTTTCCCACAGCCTCATCTGCTCCTCCTCTACCTCCTTCATGCCCAAGGATCAATGATTAAGGGGGGCAGAGACCCAATTTTCCTCTCTGGACAGCACCATTTCTCTCTCTCTCTCAACCTCCCACCTCACTCCAGTGGATCCCCAGGGCATCCAATGCCATTGTCACATTGTTTACTCCCACCTGCAGCTTCCATACACAAGTGGGCGCGTGAGGACGCGAGAAAAGGCCGCGGGTGCCGGCCATTTGCGCGCTCTGGAGCACGTCAGCGTGCTCCCGACCGTTGACACCGCGCTCCCCCACCACCTCGAGCCTCCCCCTCGCGCCAGTCGAGGTGCCTCGACATCCGCAACACGCCACCGTGCAGGCCCCCTCGTCTCTCCCTCTCTCTCACCTCCTGCGGCGCGTGCCCAGAGCCGCCCGGCTCGGCCAATGCATGGCCTCGCACACGCGAGCACCAGAGCCTTGCCCCGCTCCTCCTCTCTCTTCCTGGCGCCCCACTCAACTCCCACGGACGCTGTAGACAGCCCCTCACCCTCTCTCCTGGCCTCCCGAGCTGTTGCCGCGGCCACCCGTGCGCCGCGTCCACGGTGAGCCACGGGTCGGCTACTTAAGGCCACCCCCGAGCCCCATCTCGACTCCTTTGGCTCTCTCTCTCTCTCCTGTACGCTCCCCAGGCCAACCCATTCCTCCTCTAGTGCCCCCATTCACCTCCATGGCCGGAAACCTTGCCACCGGCCACCGCTCAAATTCGAGCTCTCCGGTGCTCCTCTCTCCCTCCTACCTGCACCAGAACATCACCCACTTCCCCACGACCCTCCCCAGGATTCCATTTCTTATTCTCCGCGGCCGCAACACCATGCCCCCAACCACACCGTCAGCCTCATCCGCCGCGGCTGACGCCCTACTCGACCCGGTGCCCCTGGGCAACCGTGCCACCCACGGTTGGACGCGACCGGGTCCCCTGAGCACGCCGGTGGCCATATCACCGGAAACGGTGGCCTGTAGTGCCGGCAAACCTTCCCGTCGACACCGTCCCTGCCTCTGCTCTGCTCGAGCGGGAGGTTGGGGATGAACCCGACAAGTGGGCCCCGCGTGTCGACGACCCTGAGGGTCGGGCCCGTGGGATAAGTGGACACGGCTTCCCTGGGTGCCATCTCCCCGCGGCGAAGACGTATTCCGGGCAGGCGCCTTCGACGTGGCCGCCTACGCGCGTGCAGCCGAGCCGCTGGGCCGGCCCAGTGCGCTGCGGTGCTATGCTGCGCTCGGTGCGCGTTATAGGTATACCCTCCCCCCCCCCACTTCCTTTGTCTTTTTCCTTTTCCAGAAATTTGTAAAATCTCCCAAATATTCATATTACCTCCAAATTGAATGATTCAAATTTCGGGTGACTCCATAAATCATGATCTACCTGTTGGTGCAGCATGCACATTTTTCTAGAACAATTTTCCTCACACAAATTAAATAAAATCCCATTTTCCATTTCTGTGATGAACTTTAGAAAACCACAGAGAGCTCAAAATTGATCCAAATGCCATGATTCAAATTCCTGGATGCTTCTAAGTTCATAACTTAGTTTATGAACATTTTTGTTAATACTTTCTGCACCACACAAAATAATGAGCCATTTCTTCATATTTGTCAACTTTGCAAATTCATAGGAAATTCATTTGAACTCCAAATCCAGTGAAACCAACTCCTAGATGCTTCTAAAATCATCCTTTGTTAAATGGGTGCCTTTGCTCATTTTTCAAAAATATGTTTCTGTACACTTCTTGCAAATCCATAAACCCCTTGATTCCGTCATATCAAAATGTTTAGAAATATCCACTAACCAAATCCCAATTAAACCACTCTGGTTAATTTTCATATAACCAGAGATGTCCTAGAAAAGTCAAATCAATATTTTTAGAGCACTTTCATTTCCTGCCTTGTTGTGTTGCTTATTATGGTTGCTTTCGACGATAGTTGATGAAGTAGATGAAATGCTTGGAGTTGGACCAGAGATATTTGAAGACCTCGAAGACTTTGTTAAAACAAGCAAGCAGCCCTTTGACCATATCTATGAAACCCTTTTTATGCATTTCATATAGCACTTTATTATTGTTGCATCGGAATCATGATGAGATGGTAGCCACTTTGGTGGGTTGCCTCCATTTCCTCCTTGTTGATACTTGCATTGTGCATGACCCTACCTTCTTATGAGGGTTATGTCGGTGGGAGTAGATAGGATGCTAAAGTAGTTGCTACGCAAAAAGGGACGGGAATGTGCATGGTGATGGAGACAAAGTATTTTCAAAAGCCTTTTTGAAAACCCCGTCGGGTGCCACTTATGCCGAGGGAGATAATGAGATGGGTAACCACTTGATGACGAAGTGGTATACCGAGGCAAGTGTGTGTGTTGTTTTCAAAAACGGATTAGATTTAAGATTTGTCGACTGTCCCAACCTTACATGCACAACCACTCTACCCTTGTATGGGAAAGGGCATTATTGATTACCTAGGCCGATACTAGCTTGGAGCCCGCATTACTAGTGACGGGAGAGTTGTTGGTGCGCTCTCTCGGGACGGGGTCGTGCCAGGTAGGGCGGCCAAGAAAATTTTTATGGGGCACCGGACACACCGTTGGTACCCAGTGCTAGTGGTATGTGATGAATATGGGAGCGAGGCTCCACCATTTTTTAAAGTTGTGAAATGTTGGGCACGGGGGTTACTACCAATTGAGTGGAATCCATGTTAGTGTCGTCTAGGGAAAGATAGTGATCGGGTGCTTACCCCGGGTACTTGAGGTGCCGCGGGTCGTGGATGACACGGAAGCTCCCCGGATCTTGTGGGTAAAGTGTGCAACCTCTGCAGAGTGTAAAACTATTCGAATAGCCGTGTCCACGGTCAAGGACAGTTGGGCGGTGCTGCTTAAACTACGTCCACATGTTTGCAAACTAGTGTGTGTGTTTGGATAAGTGGGAAGAACTACTTGGGTCAAGTCAAGGACTTGACATGATTGAGTTGGATTGGTGCCCACTCTATTTATGTTGATATCTGTAACCTGTCCTCATGGTTACATGAGTTCTCCTGATGCACGTCTTACAAGTTGTTGAACATGTCATTGCACTCAAAACTAGCTTTCTGCAAAAAAAATTACCTATATCCTGCATTGTTGTATCTCGAACCAAAACATGGGTTGCTTGCGAGTACATTCAAAGTACTCATTGGCTTGCCACTGGTTATTTTATTGGCCAGGCATGAAAGAACAGGATATAATGAAGAACTCCTCGGTGACGAACACGCGAGCTAGGACGCTTCCGAGTCAGAATGCCTGTAGGGTTAAGGCAGATGGCATGGGTCCAAGTTATCGACGAAGATTTCTGCTGCGATGTTATACTCAAGACTTGACCATAATGGTCCTACTTGTGTAAAACGGTATGTATGGATGTAAGACTCTTGTTATTCAGCTTCTGTGTGTTCAGTGAGCATTGATCTCTGGGATCACTGTACACGTGCATTCGGTGATCACGACTTATGAGTCGGGGTCCCCACATTATAGAGCAAAGAGTCGGTTCAGGAGGCACCCGAGGTGGGCCCAACCCACCAGGGCGCGCCAGGGCCTCCAGGCGCGCCCTAGTGGGTTGTGCTCCCCTCGAAGCACCCCCGAGGCTCTTCTCCGGCCCATTGGATGTCTTCTGGTCCCAAAAAATCCACAAAAGGTTTGCTGCATTTGGACTCTGTTTGGTATTGATTTCCTGCGATGTAAAAAACATGCAGAAAACAACAACTGGCACTTGGCACTATGTCAATAGGTTAGTACCAAAAAATGATATAAAATGACTATAAAATGATTATAAAACATCGAAGAATGATAATATAACAGCATGGAACAATCAAAAATTATAGATACATTGGAGGCGTATCAGTGAACATCACATGGCGCTGCTCTGGCTCGCCGCCCGAGGCCAAAGTCCGACTATTTAAGCCGGACGGTGTCCCCCATCCCTAGCCACATCCTCTTCCCCCCTCTTCCCACCGCTAGCCTGACAGCCATCCATATCTCTCTGTCTCCCTCTCCCCTCGCCGTCCGCCTCTTCCATGGCTCGACAAATGAATACCATGTATGCTATGCTAACCCTAGAGTGTTTGTTCCAAATTTAGGAGGAGATCCGGGCGAGGTAATGAAGGAAATATTCCCTAGAGGAAATAATAAAGTTATTATTTATTTCCTTATTTCATGATAAATGTTTATTATTCATGCTAGAATTGTATTAACCGGAAACATAATACATGTCTGAATACATAGACAAACATAGTGTCACTAGTATGCCTCTACTTGACCAGCTCATTGATCAAAGATGATTAAGTTTCCTAGCCATAGACATCAGTTGTTATTTGATCAATGGTATCACATCATTAGGAGAATGATGTGATTGACTTGACCCATTTCGTTAGCTTAGCACTTGATCGTTTAAGTTTACTGCTATTGCTTTCTTCATGACTTATATATGTTCCTATGACTATGAGATTATGCAACTCTCGAATAACAGAGGAACACATTGTGTGCTACCAAACTGTGTGATTATAAAGGTGCTCTACAGGTGTCTCCGATGGTGTTCGTGGAGTTAGCATAGATCAAGAATAGGATTTGTCACTCCGATTGTCGGAGAGGTATCTCTGGGCCCTCTCGGTAATGCACATCACTATAAGCCTTGCAAGCAATGTGAATAATGAGTTAGTTGCGGGATGTTGCATTACGGAACGACTAAAGAGACTTACTGGTAACTATATAGAGCTAGGTATTGGGATACCGACATCGAATCCCGGGCAAGTAACATACTGATGACAAAGGGAACAACGTATATTGTTATGCAGTTTGACCGATAAAGGTCTTCACAGAATATGTAGGAACCAATATGAGCATCCATGTTCCGCTATTGGTTATTGAATGGAGACATGTCTCAGTCATGTCTACATAGTTCTCGAACCCATAGGGTCCGCACGCTTAAAGTTATGTGACGATCGGTATTATGAGTTTATATGTTTTGATGTACCTAAGGTAGTTCGGAGTCCTAGATATGATCATGGACATGACGAGGAGTCTCGAAATGGTTGAGACATAAAGATTGAAATATTGGAAGCCTACATTTGGACATCGGAAGAGTTTCGGGTGAAATCGGGATTTTACCGGAGTGCCGGAGGGGTTACCGGAACCCCCCGGGGGTTAATGGGCCTTGTTGGGCCCTAGTGGAGAGAGAGGGGCCGGCCAGGGCAAGCCGCGCGCCCCCTCCGCCTCTGGTCCGAATTGGACTAGGAGAGGGGGCAGCGCCCCCCCTTTCCTTCTCCTTCTCCCCCTTCCTTTCCCCCTCCTAGTACGAGTAGGAAAGAGGGGAATCCTACTCCTACTAGGAGGAGGATTCCTCCTCCTGACGTGCCCTCTAGGGCCGGCCGGCCTCCCCCCTTGCTCCTTTATATACGGGGGCAGGGGGCACCTCTAGACACAAGTTGATCATTGATCTCTCCCAGCTGTGTGCGGTGCCCCCCCTCCACCATAATCCACCTCGGTCATACTGTAGCGGTGCTTAGGCGAAGCCCTGCAATGGCAGCTTCATCAACATCATCACCATGCCATCGTGCTGACGAAACTCTTCCCCGAGCTCTACTGGATCGTGAGTTCGTGGGACGTCACCGAGCTGAACGTGTGCTGAACGCGGAGGTGACGTACATTCGGTACTGAGGATCGGTCGATCATGAAGACGTACGACTACATCAACCGCGTTGTCATAATGCTTCCGCTTAACGGTCTACGAGGGTACATGGACGACACTCTCCCCTCTCGTTGCTATGCATCACCATGATCTTGCGTGTGCGTAGGAATTTTTTTGAAATTACTGCGTTCCCCTACAGTGGCATCCGAGCAAGGTTATTGCATAGATGTTATATGCACGAGTAGAACACAAGTGAGTTGTGGGCGATACAAGTCATATTGCTTACCATCATGTCATACTTTGGTTTGGCGGTATTGTTGTATGAAGCGGCCCGGACCGACATTACGCGTACGCTTACGCGAGACTGGTTCTACCGACATGCTTTGCACACAGGTGGCTGGCGGGTGTCAGTTTCTCCAACTTTAGTTGAACCGAGTGTGGCTACGCCCAGTCCTTGAGAAGGTTAAAACAGCACTAACTTGACGAACTATCGTTGTGGTTTTGATGCGTAGGTAAGAACGGTTCTTGCCCAGCCCGTAGCAGCCACGTAAAACTTGCAACAACAAAGTAGAGGACATCTAACTTGTTTTTTTAGGGCATGTTGTGATGTGATATGGTCAATACATGATGCTATATTTATTGTATGAGATGATCATATTTTGTAACAGAGTTATCGGCAACTGGCTGGAGCCATATGGTTGTTGCTTTATTGTATGCAATGCAATCGCCCTGTAATTGCTTTACTTTATCACTAAGCGGTAGCGATAGTCGTAGAAGCAATAGTTGGCGAGATGACAATGGTGCTACGATGGATATTAAGGTGTCACGCCGGTGATGATGGTGATCATGACGGTGCTTTGGAGATGGAGATCAAAGGCACAAGATGATGATGGCCATATCATATCACTTATATTGATTGCATGTGATGTTTATCCTTTATGCATCTTATTCTGCTTTGTTTGACGGTAGCATTATAAGATGATCTCTCACTAAATTTCAAGGTAAAAGAGTTCTCCCTGAGTATGCACCGTTACCAAAGTTCATCGTGCCAAGACACCACGTGATGATCGGGTGTGATAAGCTCAACGTTCATCTACAACGGGTGTAAGACAGTTTTACACATGCAGAATACTCGGGCTAAACTAGACGAGCCTAGCATATGCAGATATGGCCTCGGAACACTGAGACCGAAAGGTCGAGCGTGAATCATATAGTAGATATGATCAACATAGTGATGTTCACCATTGAAAACTACTCCATTTCATGTGATGATCGGTTATCGTTTAGTTGATATGGATCACGTGATCACTTAGATGATTAGAGGGAAGTCTATCTAAGTGGGAATTCTTAAGTAATATGATTAATTAAACTTAAATTTATCATGAACTTAGTACCTGATAGTATTTTGCTTGTCTATGTTATTGTAGATAGATGGCCCGTGCTGTTGTTCCGTTGAATTTTAATGCGTTCCTTGAGAAAGCAAAGTTGAAAGATGATGGTAGCAATTACACGGACTGGGTCCATAACTTGAGGATTATCCTCATTGCTACACAGAAGAATTACGTCCTGGAAGCACCGCTGGGTGCCAAACCCGCTGCAGAGCAACGCCAGATGTTATGAACGTCTGGCAGAGCAAAGCTGATGACTACTCAATAGCTCGGTGTGCCATGCTTTACGGCTTAGAACCGGGACTTCAACGACGTTTTGAACGTCATGGAGCATATGAGATGTTCCAGGAGTTGAAGTTAATATTTCAAGCAAATGCCCATATTGAGAGATATGAAGTCTCCAATAAGTTCTACAGCTGCAAGATGGAGGAGAATAGTTCTGTCTGTGAACATATACTCAGAATGTGTGGGTACCATAATCACTTGACTCAGCTGGGAGTTAATCTTCGGGTTGATAGTGTCATTGACAGAGTTCTTCAATCACTGCCACCAAGCTACAAGAGCTTCGTGATGAACTATAATATGCAAGGGATGGATAAGAAGATTCCCGAGCTCGTCGCAATGCTAAAGGCTGCGGAGGTAGAAATCAAGAAGGAGCATCAAGTGTTGATGGTCAACAAGACCACCGGTTTCAAGATAAAGGGTAAAGGGAAGAAGAAAGGGAACTTCAAGAAGAACAACAAACAAGTTGTTTCTCAAGAGAAGAAACCCAAGTCTGGACCTAAGCCTGAGACTGAGTGCTTCTACTACAACGGGACTGGTCACTGGAAGCGGAACTGCCCCAAGTATTTGGCAGATAAGAAGGATGGCAAGGTGAACAAAGGTATATGTGATATACATGTTATTGATGTGTACCTTACTAGAGCTTGCAGTAGCACCTGGGTATTTGATACTGGTTCTGTTGCTAATATTTGCAACTCGAAACAAGGGACTACGGATTAAGCGAAGACTAGCTAAGGACGAGGTGACGATGCACGTGGGAAATGGTTCCAAAGTCGATGTGATCGCCGTCGGTGCGCTACCTCTACATCTACCTTCGGGGTTAGTTTTAGACCTGAATAATTGTTATTTGGTGCCAGCGTTAAGCATGAACATTATTTCTGGATCTTGTTTGATGCGAGACGGTTATTCATTTAAATCTGAGAATAATGGTTGTTCTATTTATATGAGTAATATCTTTTATGGTCATGCACCCTTGAAGAGTGGTCTATTTGTGTTGAATCTCGATAGTAGTGATACACATATTCATAATGTTGAAGCCAAAAGATGCAGAGTTGATAATGATAGTGCAACTTATTTGTGGCACTGCTGTTTGGGTCATATTGGTGTAAAGCGCATGAAGAAACTCCATACTGATGGACTTTTGGAATCACTTGATTATGAATCACTTGGTACTTGCGAACCATGCCTCATGGGCAAGATGACTAAAACGCCGTTCTCCGGAACAATGGAGCGAGCAACAAATTTGTTCGAAATCATACATACTGATGTATGTGGTCCGATGAATGTTGAGGCTCGCGGCGGGTATCATTATTTTCTCACCTTCACAGATGATTTGAGCAGATATGGGTATATCTACTTAATGAAACATAAGTCTGAAACATTTGAAAAGTTCAAAGAATTTCAGAGTGAAGTGGAAAATAATCGTAACAAGAAAATAAAGTTTCTACGATCTGATCGTGGAGGAGAATATTTGAGTTACGATTTTGGTTTACATTTGAAACAATGTGGAATATTTTTGCAACTCACGCCACCCGGAACACCACAGCGTAATGGTGTGTCCGAACGTCCTAATCGTACTTTACTAGATATGGTGCGATCTATGATGTCTCTTATTGATTTACCGCTATCGTTTTGGGTTTATGCTTTAGAGACAGCTGCATTCACGTTAAATAGGGCAACCTCGAAATCCATTGAGACGATGCCTTATGAACTGTGGTTTGGCAAGAAACCAAAGTTGTCGTTTCTTAAAGTTTGGGGCTGCGATGCTTATGTGAAAAAGCTTCAACCTGGTAAGCTCAAACTCAAATCAGAGAAATGTGTCTTCATAGGATACCCAAAGGAAACTGTTGGGTACACCTTCTATCACAGATCCGAAGGCAAGACATTATTTGTTGCTAAGAATGGATCCTTTCTAGAGAAGGAGTTTCTCTCGAAAGAAGTGAGTGGGAGGAAAGTAGAACTTGATCAGGTAACTGTACCTGCTCCCTTATTGGAGAGTAGTTCATCACAGGAACTGATACGTCTCCAACGTATCTATAATTTTTGATTGCTCCATGCTATATTATCTACTGTTTTGGACATTATTGGGCTTTATTATCCACTTTTATATTATTTTTGGGACTAACCTATTAACCGAGGCCCAGCCCAGAATTGTTGTTTTTTTGCCTATTTTAGGGTTTCGAAGAAAAGGAATATCAAATGGAGTCCAAGCGGAATGAAACCTTCGGGAATGTGATTTTTGGAACGAACAAGACCCAGGAGACTTGGCCCTACGTCAAGCAACCAATAGGGAGGCCACGAGGTAGGGGGCGCGCCTACCCCCCCCCCCCCAGGCGCACCCCCCATCGTCGTGGGCCCCCTGTTGCTCCACCAACGTACTCCTTCCTCTTATATATACCTACGTACCCCCAAATGATCAGATACGGAGCCAAAAACCTAATTCCACCGCCGCAACCTTCTCTATCCACGAGATCCCATCTTGGGGCCTGTTCCGGAGCTCCGCCGTAGGGGGCATCCATCACTGAGGGCTTCTACATCAACACCATAGCCTCTCTGATGAAGTGTGAGTAGTCTACCTCAGACCTTCGGGTCCATATAGTTATTAGCTAGATGGCTTCTTCTCTATTTTTGGATCTCAATACAATGTTCTCCCCCTCTCTTTTGGAGATCTATTCGATGTAATCTTCTTTTTACGGTGTGTTTGTTGAGACCGATGAATTGTGGGTTTATGATCAAGATTATCTATGAACAATATTTGAATCTTCTCTGAATTCTTTTATGTATGATTGGTTATCTTTGCAAGTATCTTCGAATTATCAGTTTGGTTTGGCCTACTAGATTGATTTTTCTTGCAATGGGAGAAGTGCTTAGCTTTGGGTTCAATCTTGCGGTGTCCTTTCCTAGTGACAGTAGGGGCAGCAAGGCACGTATTGTATTGTTGCCATCGAGGATAACAAGATAGGGTTTTTATCATATTGCATGAATTTATCCCTCTACATCATGTCATCTTACTTAAGGCGTTACTCTGTTTTCATGAACTTAATACTCTAGATGCATGCTGGATAGCGGTCGATGAGTGGAGTAATAGTAGTAGATGCTGGCAGGAGTCGGTCTACTTGTCTCGGACGTGATGCCTATACACATGATCATACCTAGATATTCTCATAACTATGCTCAATTATGTCAATTGCTCAACAATAATTCATTCACCCATCGTAAAATACTTATGCTCTTGAGAGAAGCCACTAGTGAAACCTATGGCCCCTGGGTCTATCTTCATCATATTAATCTTCCAATACTCAGTTATTTCCTTTGATTTTTACTTTGCTTTTATTTTACTTTGCATCTTTATCACAAAAATACCAAAAATATTATCTTATCATATCTATCAGATCTCACTCTCGTAAGTCACCGTGAAGGGATTGACAACCCCGTATCGCGTTGGTTGCGAGGAGTTATTTGTTTTGTGCAGGTACGAGGGACTCGTGTGTAGCCTCCTACTGGATTGATACCTTGGTTCTCAAAAACTGAGGGAAATACTTACACTACTTTGCTGCATCATCCTTTCCTCTTCAAGGAAATCCAACGCAGTGCTCAAGAGGTAGCAAGAAGATTTCTGGCGCCGTTGCCGGGGAGGTCTACGCAAAAGTCAACATACCAAGTACCCATCACAAACCCTTATCTCCCGCATTACATTATTTGCCATTTGCCTCTCGTTTTCCTCTCCCCCACTTCACCCTTGCCGTTTTATTCGCCCTCCCTCTCTCTATCCTGCCTCTTTTTGCCCGTTCCTCGTTTTCTTGTGTGTTGGATTGCTTACTTGTCACGATGGCTCTTCCCCGATTCGGTGATCTTAACCTTAAAAAGTTAGAAGCAATCGAGAGCAACGTCAGGAGTTTTATGGTTTTGCAATTTAAGCATAATAATTTCTTCAGAAATGAGATTAAGGAACAAAAAAGTTTTATGAGTTATATGAATAAAGAGCTCGATGATATGTCTAAAGAATTTGATGGTTTAATATCCCAAATTGCTCGTCTTGAGAAGTTGACAGCTGAAATATCGGATAAGCAGGCTACCTTAGTTAATAAGATGGCCGCTAAACCGGAGAACTTTGAAAATAAAGATGAAGATCTAAAAGTTATTGATGTGTCCCCTATTAAATCTTTGTTTTGCAATATGAATCTTGATAATGATGGGACTGAATATGATCCACCTTTACCTAGACGGCATTCCAAAAATTCAGAGTCTTTAGATCTCGATGCTAAAATTGTTAAAAGTGAGATTAAAGAAGTCAAAACTTTAAATAGTAATGAACCAACTATTTTGGATTTCAAGGAATTTAATTATGATAATTGCTATTTGGTAGATTGTATTTCCTTGTTGTAATCCGTGCTAAATTCTCCTCATGCTTATAGTCAAAATAAAGCTTTTACCAAACATATCGTTGATTCTTTGATGCAATCTTATGAAGAAAAACTTGAGTTGGAAGTTTCTATCCCTGGAAAACTTTATGATGAGTGGGAACGTACTATTAAAATTAAAATTAAAGATCATGAATGCGAAGCTTTATGTGATTTGGGTGCTAGTGTTTCCACTATTCCCAAAACTTTGTGCGATTTGCTAGGTTTCCGTGATTTTGATGATTGCTCTCTAAACTTGCACCTTGCGGATTCCACTATTAAGAAAACTATGGGAAGAATTAATGATGTTCTTATTGTTGAAAATAGGAATTATGTGCCCGTAGATTTTATCGTTCTTGATATAGATTGCAATCCTTCATGCCCTATTATTCTTGGTAGACCTTTCCTTAGAACGATTGGTGCAATTGTTGATATGAAGGAAGGAAATATTAGATTCCAATTTCCGTTAAGGACAGGCATAGAACACTTTCCTAGAAAGAAAATAAAATTACCTTATGAATCTATTATGAGAGCAACTTATGGATTGCCTACCAAAGATGGCAATACCTAGATCTATCCTTGCTTTTTATGCCTAGCTAGGGGCGTTAAACAATAGCGCTTGTTGGGAGGCAACCCAATTTTATTTTTATTCCTTGCTTTTTGCTCCTTTTTAGTAATAAATAATTTATTTAGCCTCTGTTTTGGTTGTGTTTTTTGTGTTTAATTAGTGTTTGTGCCAAGTAGAACCGTTGGGAAGACTTGGGGAAAGTCTTGTTAATCTTGCTGTAAAAAACAAAAACTTTAGCACTCACGAGAACTGCTGCCATTTTTATTTGGAAAGTGATATGTAGTTAATTCTTTTTGAAGATGATTAATAGATAAATTCCTCACGTCCAGCAATTTATTTTAGAATTTTTGGGGTTCCAGATCTTGCGCTAGCTACAGATTGCTACAGACTATTCTATTTTTGACAGATTCTATTTTTCGTGTGTTGTTTGCTTATTTTGATGAATCTATGGCTAGTAAAATAGTTTATAAACCATAGAGAAGTTGGAATGCATTAGGTTTAACACCAATATAAATAAAGAATGAGTTCATTACAGTACCTTGAAGTGGTGTTTTATTTTCTTTCGCTAACGGAGCTCACGAGATTTTCTACTTTAAGTTTTGTGTTGTGAAGTTTTCAAGTTTTGGGTAAAGTTTGATGGATTATGGAACAAGTATTGGCAAGAGCCTAAGCTTGGGGATCCACATGGCACCCCCAAGATAATCTAAGGACACCTAAAAGCCAAAGATTGGGTATGCCCCGGAAGGCATCCCCTCTTTCGTCTACTTCTATCGGTAACTTTACTTGGAGCTATATTTTTATTTACCACACGATATGTGTTTTGCTTGGAGCGTCTTGTATGATTTGAGTCTTTGTGTTTTAGTTTAAAACAATCATATTTGCTGTACACACCTTTTGAGAGAGACACATATGATTCGGAAATTATTAGAATATTCTATGTGCTTCACTTATATCTTTTGAGGTATATAGTTTTGCTCTAGTACTTCACTTATATCTTTTAGAGCGCGGTGGTGGATTTGTTTTATAGAAACTATTGATCTCTCATGATTCACTTAGATTATTTTGAGAGTCTTAAATAGCATGGCAATTTGCTTAAATAATCCTAATATGCTTGGTATTCAAAAATAGTAAAAACTTTCTTATGAGTGTGTTGAATGCTATGAGAAGTTTGATGCTTGATGATTGTTTTGAGATATAAAGATGGTGATATTAGAGTCATGATAGTTGAGTAGTTGTGAATTTGAGAGATACTTGTGTTAAAGTTTGTGATTCCCGTAGCATGCACGTATGGTTAACCGTTATGTGATGAAGTCGGAGCATAATTTATTTATTGATTGTCTTCCTTATGAGTGGCAGTCGGGGACGAGCGATGGTCTTTTCCTACCAATCTATCCCCCTAGGAGCATGCGCATAATACTTTGCTTTTATAACTTGTAGATTTTTGCAATAAGTATATGAGTTCTTTATGACTAATGTTGAGTCCATGGATTATACGCACTTTTCTTCCTTCCACCATCGCTAGCCTCTCTAATACCGCGCACTTTTCGCCGGTATCATACACCCACCACATACCTTCCTCAAAACAGCCACCATACCTACCTATCATTGCATTCCCATAGCCATTCTGAGATATATTGCCATGCAACTTACCACCGTTCCGATTATTATGACACGCTCCATCATTGTCATATTGCTTTGCATGATCATGTAGTTGACATCGTATTTGTGGCAAAGCCACCGTTCATAATTATTTCATACATGTCACTCTTGATTCATTGCATATCCCGGTACACCGCCAGAAGCATTCACATAGAATCATATTTTGTTCTAAGTATTGAGTTGTAATTGTTGAGTTGTAAGTAAATAAAAGTGTGATGATCATCATTATTAGAGCATTGTCCCAAGTGAGGAAAGGATGATGGAGACTATGATTCTCCCACAAGTCGGGATGAGACTCCGGACTAAAAAGGGAAAGAAAAGAGGCCATAAAAAAGAGAAAAGTCCCAAATAAAAAAATGAGAGAAAAAGAGAGAAGGGACAATGTTACTATCCTTTACCACACTTGTGCTTCAAAGTAGCACCATGATATTCATGATAGAGAGTCTCTCATTTCGTCACTTTCATATACTAGTGGGAATTTTTCATTATAAAACTTGGCTTGTATATTCCAATGATGGGCTTCCTCAAAATGCCCTAGGTCTTCATGAGCAAGCAAGTTGGATGCACACCCACTTAGTTTCTTTTGTTGAGCTTTCATATACTTATAGCTCTAGTGCATCCGTTGCATGGGAATCCCTACTCACTCACATTGATATCTATTGATGGGCATCTCCATAGCCCGTTGATACGCCTAGTTGATGTGAGACTATCTTCTCCCTTTTTGTCTTCTCCACAACTACCATTCTATTCCACATATAGTGCTATATCCATGGCTCACGCTCATGTATTGCGTGAAGATTGAAAATGTTTGAGAATGTCAAAAGTATGAAACAATTGCTTGGCTTGTCATCGGGGTTGTGCATGATTTAAATACTTTGTGTGGTGAAGATAGAGCATAGCCAGACTATATGATTTTGTAGGGATAACTTTCTTTGGCCATGTTATTTTAAGAAGACATGATTGCTTTGTTAGTATGCTTGAAGTATTATTATTTTTATGTCAATATTAAGCTTTTATCTTGGATCTTCCGGATCTGAATATTCATACCACAATTAAGAAGAATTACATTAAAATTATGCCAAGTAGCACTTCGCATCAAAAATTATCTTTTTTATCATTTACCTACTCGAGGACGAGCAGGAATTAAGCTTGGGGATGCTTGATACGTCTCCAACGTATCTATAATTTTTGATTGCTCCATGCTATATTATCTACTGTTTTGGACATTATTGGGCTTTATATTATTTTTATATTATTTTTGGGACTAACCTATTAACCGGAGGCCCAGCCCAGAATTGTTGTTTTTTGCCTATTTTAGGGTTTAGAAGAAAAGGAATATCAAATGGAGTCCAAACTGAATGAAACCTTCGGGAACGTGATTTTTGGAACGAACAAGACCCAGGAGACTTGGACCCTACGACAAGCAACCAACAGGGAGGCCACGAGGTACGGGGCGTGCCTACCCCCCCCCCCCCAGGCTCACCCTCCACCCTCGTGGGCCCCCTATTACTCCACCAACGTACTTCTTCCTCCTATATATACCTACGTACCACCAAATGATCAGATACGGAGCCAAAAACCTAATTCCACCGCCGCAACCTTCTGTATCCATGAGATCCCATCTTGGGGCCTGTTACGGAGCTCCGCCGGAGGGGGCATCCATCACGGAGGGCTTCTACATCAACACCATAGCCTCTCCGATGAAGTGTGAGTAGTTTACCTCAGACCTTCGGGTCCATATTTATTAGCTAGATGACTTCTTCTCTCTTTTTGGATCTCAATACAATGTTCTCCCCCTCTCTTGTGGAGATCTATTCGATGTAATCTTCTTTTTCCGGTGTGTTTGTTGAGACCGATGAATTGTGGGTTTATGATCAAGATTATCTATGAACAATATTTGAATCTTCTCTGAATTCTTTTATGTATGATTGGTTATCTTTGCAAGTCTCTTCGAATTATCAGTTTGGTTTGGCCTACTAGATTGATCTTTCTTGCAATGGGAGAAGTGCTTAGCTTTGGGTTCAATCTTGCGGTGTCCTTTCCCAGTGACAGTAGGGGCAGCAAGGCACGTATTGTATTGTTGCCATTGAGGATAACAAGATGTTTTTTTATCATATTGCATGAATTTATCCCTCTACATCATGTCATCTTGCTTAAGGCATTACTCTGTTTTCATGAACTTAATACTCTAGATGCATGATGGATAGCATTCGATGAGTGGAGTAATACTAGTAGATGCAGGCAGGAGTCGGTTGATACGTCTCCGTCGTATCTACTTTTCCAAACACTTTTTCCCTTGTTTTGGACTCTAACTAGCATGATTTGAATGGAACTAACCCGGACTGACGCTTTTTTCAACAGAATTACCGTGGTGTTATTTATGTGCAGAAACAAAAGTTCTCGGAATGACCTGAAACTTCACGGAACATCTATTCGGAAATAATAAAAAGTCCTTGCAAAAGATGAAGGCCAGGGGGGCCACCACCTGTCCACGAGGGTGGGGGTGCGCCTGCCCCCCTAGGGCGCGCCCCCCTACCTCGTGGGCCCCTGGAGCTCCTCCGACCTCAACTCCAACTCTATATATTTGGTTTCGGGGAGAAAAAATTAGAGAGAAGGATTCATCTCGTTTTACGATACGAAGCCACCGCCAAGCCCTAAAACCTCTCGGGAGGGCTGATCTGGAGTCCGTTCGGGGCTCCGGAGAGGGGAATCCGTCGCCATCGTCATCATCAACCATCCTCCATCACCAATTTCCTTATGCTCACCGCCGTGCGTGAGTAATTCCATCGTAGGCTTGCTGGACGGTGATGGGTTGGATGAGATTTATCATTTAATCGAGTTAGTTTTGTTAGGGTTTGATCCCTAGTATCCACTATGTTCTGAGATTGATGTTGCTATGACTTTGCTATGCTTAATGCTTGTCACTAGGGCCCGAGTGCCATGATTTCAGATCTGAACCTATTATGTTTTCATCAATATATGAGTGTTCTTGATCCTATCTTGCAAGTCTATAGTCACCTATTATGTGTTATGATCCATTAACCCCGAAGTGACAATAATCGGGATACTTGTCGGTGATGATCATAGTTTGAGGAGTTCATGTATTCACTATGTGTTAATGCTTTGTTCCGGTACTCTACTAAAAGGAGGCCTTAATATCCCTTAGTTTCCATTAGGACCCCGCTACCACGGGAGGGTAGGACAAAAGATGTCATGCAAGTTCTTTTCCATAAGCACGTATGACTATATACGGAATACATGCGATGAACTAGAGCTAGTTCTGTGTCGCCCTAGGTTATGATTGTTACATGATGAACCGCATCCGGCATAATTCTCCATCACCGATCCATTGCCTACGAGCTTTCCATATATTGTTCTTTGCTTATTTACTTTTCCGTTGCTATTGCTATCATCACTACAAAATACCAAAAACATTACTTTTACTACTGTTACCTTTTGTTACCGTTATCACTACTATCATATTACTTTGCTACTAAACACTTTGCTGCAGATATTAAGTTTCCAGGTGTGGTTGAATATACAACTCAGCTGCTAATACTTGAGAATATTCTTTGGCTCCCCTTGTGTGGAATCAATAAATTTGGGTTGAATACTCTACCCTCGAAAACTATTGTGATCCCCTATACTTGTGGGTTATCAGTATTCACTATGTGCTAATGCTTTGTTCCGGTACTCTATTAAAAGGAGGCCTTAATATTCCTTAGTTTCCATTAGGACCCCGCTGCCACGGGAGGGTAGGACAAAAGATGTCATGCAAGTTCTTTTCCATAAGCACGTATGACTATATTCGGAATACATGCCTACATTACATTGATGAATTGGAGCTAGTTCTGTGTCGCCCTAGGTTATGACTGTTACATGATGAACCGCATCCAGCATAATTCTCCATCACCGATCCATTGCCTACGAGCTTTCCATATATCGTTCTTCGCCTATTTACTTTTCCGTTGCTATTGCCATCATCACTACAAAATACCAAAAACACTATGTTTACTACTGTTACCTTTTGCTACCGTTACCACTACTATCATATTACTTTGCTACTAAATACTTTGCTGCAGATATTAAGTTTCCAGGTGTGATTGAATTGACAACTCGGCTGCTAATACTTGAGAATATTCTTTGGCTCCCCTTGTGTTGAATCAATAAATTTGGGTTGAATACTCTACCCTTGAAAACTGTTGTGATCCCCTATACTTGTGGGTTATCATCGGTCTACTTGTCTCGGACGTGATGCCTATACACATGATCATACCTAGATATTCCCATAACTATGCTCAATTCTGTCAATTGCTCAACAGTAATTCGTTCACCCACCGTAAAATACTTATGCTCTTGAGAAAAGCCACTAGTGAAACCTATGGCCCCGGGGTCTATCTTCATCATATTAATCTTCCAATACTTAGTTATTTCCTTTGCTTTTTACTTTGATTTTATTTTACTTTGCATCTTTATCACAAAAATACCAAAACTATTATCTTATCATATCTATCAGATCTCACTCTCGTAAGTGACCATGAAGGGATTGACAACCCCTTATCGCGTTGGTTGCGAGGAGTTATTTGTTTTGTGCAGGTACGAGGGACTCGCGCATAGCCTCCTACTGGATTGATACCTTGGTTCTCAAAAACTGAGGGAAATACTTACGCTACTTTGCTGCATCATCCTTTCCTCTTCAAGGAAATCCAACGCAGTGCTCAAGAGGTAGCAGAAACCAGTTCCTGTGACACCTACACCAATTAGTGAGGAAGATAATGATGATGATCATGAAACTTCAGATCAAGTTACTACTGAGCCTTGTAGGTCAACCAGAGTAAGATCCACACCAAAGTGGTACGGTAATCCTGTTCTGGAGGTCATATTACTTGACCATGACGAACCTACGAACTACGAGGAAGCGATGATGAGCCCAGATTCCGCAAAATGGCATGAAGCCATGAAATCTGAGATGGGATCCATGTATGAGAACATAGTGTGGACTTTGGATGACTTGCCCGATGATCGGCAAGCCATCGAGAATAAATGGATCTTCAAGAAGAAGACTGACGCAGATGGTAATGTTACTGTCTACAAAGCTCGACTTGTTGCAAAAGGTTTTTGACAAGTTCAAGGAGTTGACTACGTTGAGACCTTCTCACCCGTAGCGATGCTTAAGTCCGTCCAAATCATGTTAGCAATTGCCGCATTTTATGATTATGAAATTTGGCAAATGGATGTAAAAACTGCATTCTTGAATGGATTTCTGGAAGAAGAGTTGTATATGATGCAACCTTAAGGTTTTATCGATCCAAAGGGTACCAACAAAGTGTGCAAGCTCCAGCGATCCATTTATGGACTGGTGCAAGCCTCTCAGAGTTGGAATAAACGTTTTGATAGTGTGATCAAAGCATATGATACAGACTTTTGGAGAAGCCTGTATTTACAAGAAAGTGAGTGGGAGCTCTGTAGCATTTCTAATATTATATGTGGATGACATATTATTGATTGGAAATGATATAGAATTTCTGGATAGCATAAAAGGATACTTGAATAAGAGTTTTTCAATGAAAGACCTCGGTGAAGCTGCTTATATATTAGGCATCAAGATTTATAGAGATAGATCAAGACGCTTAATTGGACTTTCACAAAGCACATACCTTGATAAAGTTTTGAAGAAGTTCAAAATGGATCAAGCTAAGAAAGGGTTCTTGCCTGTGTTACAAGGTGTGAAGTTGAGTAAGACTCAATGCCCGACCACTGCAGAAGATAGAGAGAAAATGAAAAGTGTTCCCTATGCTTCAGCCATAGGCTCTATCATGTATGCAATGCTATGTACCAGACCTGATGTATGCCTTGCTATTAGTTTAGCAGGGAGGTACCAAGGTAATCCAGGAGTGGATCACTGGATAACGGTCAAGAACATCCTGAAATACCTGAAAAAGGACTAAGGATATGTTTCTCGTTTATGGAGGTGACAAAGAGCTCGTTGTAAATGGTTACATCGATGCAAGCTTTGACACTGATTCGGACGATTCTAAATTGCAAACCAGATACATGTTTATATTGAACGATGGAGCTGTCAGTTGGAGCAGTTCTAAAGAAAGCGTCGTGGCGGGATCTACGTGTGAAGCGGAGTACATAGCTGCTTCGGAAGCAGCAAATGAAGGAGTCTGGATGAAGGAGTTCATATCCGATCTAGGTGTCATACCTAGTGCATCGGGTCCAATGAAAATCTTTTGTGACAATACTGGTGCAATTGCCTTGGCAAAGGAATCCAGATTTCAAAGAGAACCAAGCACATCAAGATACGCTTCAATTCCATCCGGAATCAAGTCCAGGTGGAGAGATAGAGATATGCAAGATACATACGAATCTCAATGTTGCAGACCCGCTGACTAAGCCTCTTCCACGAGCAAAACATGATCAGCACCAAGACTCCATGGGTGTTAGAATCATTACTGTGTGATCTAGATTATTGACTCTAGTGCAGGTGTGAGACTGAAGGAAATATGCCCTAGAGGCAATAATAAAGTTATTGTTTATTTCCTTATTTCATGATAAATGTTTATTATTCATGCCAGAATTGTATTAACCGAAAACATAATACATGTGTGAATACATAGACAAACATAGTGTCACTAGTATGCCTCTACTTGACTAGCTCATTGATCAAAGATGGTTAAGTCTCCTAGCCATGGACATGAGTTGTCATTCGATCAACATGATCACATCATTAGGAGAATGATGTGATTGACTTGACCCATTTCGTTAGCTTAGCACTTGATCATTTTAGTTTACTGCTATTGCTTTCTTCATGACTTATATATGTTCCTATGACTGTGAGATTATGCAACTCCCGAATACCGGAGGAACACTTTGTGTGCTACCAAACGTCACAACGTAACTGGGTGATTATAAAGGTGCTCTACAGGTGTCTCCGATGGTGTTCATGGAGTTGGCATAGTTCAAGAATAGGATTTGTCACTCCGATTGTCGGAGAGGTATCTCTGGGCCCTCTCGGTAATGCACATCACTATAAGCCTTGCAAGCAATGTGACTAATGAGTTAGTTGCAGGATGTTGCATTACGAAACAAGAAAAGAGACTTACCGGTAACGAGATTGAGCTAGGTATTGGGATGCCAACGATCGAATCTCGGGCAAGTAACATACCGATGACAAAGGGAACAACGTATATTGTTATGTGGTTTGACCGATAAAGATCTTCGTACCAATATGAGCATCCAGGTTACGTTATTGGTTATTGACCGGAGACATGTCTCGGTCATGTCTACATAGTTCTCGAACCCGTAGTGTCCGCACGCTTAAAGTTTTGTGACGATCGGTGTTATGAGTTTATATGTTTTGATGTACCAAAGGTAGTTAGGAGTCCCGGATATGATCACGGACATGATGAGGAGTCTCGAAATGGTCGAGACATAAAGATTGATATATTGGAAGCCTACATTTGGACATCGGAAGAGTTCCGGGTGAAATCGGAATTTTACTGGAGTGCCGGAGGGGTTACCGGAAACCCACGGGGGTTAATGGGCCTTGTTGAGCCCTAGTGGAGAGAGAGAGGGGCCGGCCAGGGAAGGCTGCGCGCCCCCTCCCCCTCTGGTCCGAATTGGACTAGGAGAGGGGGGGCCTTTCCTTCTCCTTCTCCCCCTTCCTTTTGTTGGGGAACGTTGCAAAAAACAAAAAATTTCCTATGGTTTCACCAAGATCCATCTATGAGTTCATCTAGCAACGAGTGATCGGATTGCATCTACATACCTTTGTAGATCACGCGCGGAAGCGTTCGAAGAACGGGGATGAGGGAGTCGTACTCGACGTGATCCAAATCACCGGAGATCCTAGCGCCGAACGGACGGCACCTCCGTGTTCAACACACGTACGGTCAGCGTGACGTCTCCTCCTTCTTGATCCAGCAAGGGGGAGGAGAGGTTGATGAAGATCCAGCAGCACGACGGCGTGGTGGTGGATGCAGGAGTCACCGCAGCAGGGCTTCGCCGTTCTACTACGAGAGGGAGAGGTGTAGCAGGGGAGAGGGAGGCGCCAAGAGTCAAGGGTGTGGCTGCCCCTCCCTCCCCCCCCCCCTTTATATAGGCTCCCCAAGGGGGGCGGCGGCCCTAGGAGATGGGATCTCCTAGGGGGGGCGGCGGCCAAGGGTGGAGTGGCCCCCAAGGCAAGTGGGGCGCCCCCCCACCCTAGGGTTTCCAACCCTAGGCGCAGGGGGTGGGCCAAGGGGGGCGCACCATCCCACTATGGGCTGGTTCCCCTCCCCACTTCAGCCCATGGGCCCCTCCGGGGTGGGTGGTCCCACCCGGTGGACCCCCGGGACCCATCCGGTGGTCCCGGTACAATACCAGTGACCCCCGAAACTCTCCCGATGGCCGAAACTGCACTTCCTATATATAATTATTCACCTCCGGACCATTCCGGAACTCCTCGTGACGTCCGGGATCTCATCCGGGACTCCGAACAACTTTCGGGTTACTGCATATTCATATCTGTACAACCCTAGCGTCACCAAACCTTAAGTGTGTAGACCCTACGGGTTCGGGAGACATGTAGACATGACCGAGATGGCTCTCCGGTCAATAACCAATAGCGGGATCTGGATACCCATGTTGGCTCCCACATGCTCCTCGATGATCTCATCGGATGAACCACGATGTCGAGGATTCAAGCAACCCCGTATACAATTCCCTTTGTCAATCGGTACGTTACTTGCCCGAGATTCAATCGTCGATATCCCAATACCTCGTTCAATCTCGTTACCGGCAAGTCACTTTACTCGTACCGTAATGCATGATCCCGTTACCAGACACTTGGTCACTTTGAGCTCATTATGATGATGCATTACCGAGTGGGCCCAGAGATACCTCTCCGTCATACGGAGTGACAAATCCCAGTCTTGATCCGCGTCAACCCAACAGACACTTTCGGAGATACCCGTAGTATACCTTTATAGTCACCCAGTTACGTTGTGACGTTTGGTATAACCAAAGCACTCCTACGGTATCCGGGAGTTACACGATCTCATGGTCTAAGGAAAAGATACTTGACATTGGAAAAACTCTAGCAAACGAACTATATGATCTTGTGCTATGTTTAGTATTGGGTCTTGTCCATCACATCATTCTCCTAATGATGTGATCTCGTTATCAATGACATCCAATGTCCATAGTCAGGAAACCATGACTATCTATTGATCAACGAGCTAGTCAACTAGAGGCTTACTAGGGACATGTTGGTGTCTATGTATTCACACATGTATTACGATTTCTGGATAACACAATTATAGCATGAATAAAAGACAATTATCATGAACAAGGAAATATAATAATAATCCTTTTATTATTGCCTCTAGGGCATATTTCCAACAGTCTCCCACTTGCACTAGAGTCAATAATCTAGTTACATTGTGATGAATCGAACACCCATGGAATTCTGGTGTTGATCATGTTTTGCTCTAGGGAGAGGTTTAGTCAACGGATCTGCTACATTCAGGTCCGTATGTACTTTACAAATATCTATGTCTCCATCTTGAACATTTTCACAAATGGAGTTGAAGCGACGCTTGATGTGCCTGGTCTTCTTGTGAAACCTGGGCTCCTTGGCAAGTGCAATAGCTCCAGTGTTGTCACAGAAGAGCTTGATCGGCCCCGACGCATTGGGTATGACTCCTAGGTCGGTGATGAACTCCTTCACCCAGATTGCTTCATGTGCTGCCTCCAAGGCCGCCATGTACTCCGCTTCACATGTAGATCCCGCCACGACGCTCTGCTTGCAACTGCACCAGCTTACTGCCCCACCATTCAAAATATACACGTATTCAGTTTGTGACTTAGAGTCATCTAGATCTGTGTCGAAGCTAGCATCGACGTAACCCTTTAGGACGAGCTCTTCGTCACCTCCATAAACGAGAAACATTTCCTTAGTCCTTTTCAGGTACTTCGGGATATTCTTGACCGCTGTCCAGTGTTCCTTGTCGGGATTACTTTGGTACCTACCTACCAAACTTACGGCAATGTTTACATCAGGTCTGGTACACAGCATGGCATACATAATAGACCCTATGGCTGAGGCATAGGGGATGACACTCATCTCTTCTATATCTTCTGCCGTGGTCGGACATTGAGCTGAGCTCAATTTCACACCTTGCAACACAGGCAAGAACCCCTTCTTAGACTGATCCATATTGAACTTCTTCAATATCTTATCAAGGTATGTGCTTTGTGAAAGACCTATGAGGCGTCTTGATCTATCTCTATAGATCTTGATGCCTAATATATAAGCAGCTTCTCCAAGGTCCTTCATTGAAAAACTCTTATTCAAGTAGGCCTTAATGCTGTCCAAAAGTTCTATATCATTTCCCATCAAAAGTATGTCATCTACATATAATATGAGAAATGCTACAGAGCTCCCACTCACTTTCTTGTAAACGCAGGCTTCTCCATAAGTCTGCATAAACCCAAACGCTTTGATCATCTCATCAAAGCGAATGTTCCAACTCTGAGACGCTTGCACCAGCCCATAAATCGAGCGTTGGAGCTTGCACACCTTGTCAGCATTCTTAGGATCGACAAAACCTTCCGGCTGCATCATATACAATTCTTCCTTAAGGAAACCATTAAGGAATGCCGTTTTGACGTCCATTTGCCATATCTCATAATCATAGAATGCGGCAATTGCTAACATGATTCGGACGGACTTCAGCTTCGCTACGGGAGAGAAACTCTCATCGTAGTCAACCCCTTGAACTTGCCGATAACCCTTAGCGACAAGTCGAGCTTTATAGATGGTAACATTACCATCCGCGTCCGTCTTCTTCTTAAAGATCCATTTGTTTTCTATCGCTCGCCGACCATCGGGCAAATCTGTCAAAGTCCATACTTTGTTTTCATACATGGATCCTATCTCGGATTGCATGGCTTCAAGCCATTTGTTGGAATCTGGGCCCGCCATCGCTTCTTCATAGTTCGAAGGTTCACCGTTGTCTAACAACATGATTTCCAAGACAGGGTTGCCGTACCACTCTGGTGCGGAACGTGTCCTTGTGGACCTACAAAGTTCAGTAGCAACTTGATCTGAAGTTTCATGATCATCATCATCAAATTCCTCTCTAGTCGGTGCAGGCACCTCATGAACATTTTCTTGAGTTGCACCACTTTCCAGTTCAAGAGGTAATACTTCATCAAGTTCTACTTTCCTCCCACTTACTTCTTTCGAGAGAAACTCTTTCTCTAGAAAGGACCCATTCTTGGCAACAAAGATCTTGCCTTCGGATCTGAGGTAGAAGGTATACCCAATAGTTTCTTTAGGGTATCCTATGAAGACGCATTTTTCCGACTTGGGTTCGACCTTTTCAGGTTGAATCGCATCCCCAAACTTTTAGAAACGACAGCTTAGCTTTCTTCCCAAACCATAATTCATAAGGTGTCGTCACAACGGATTTCGACGGAGCCCTATTTAAAGTGAATGCGGCAGTCTCTAAAGCATAGCCCCAAAATGATAGCGGTAAATCGGTAAGAGACATCATAGATCGCACCATATCTAATAGAGTGCGATTACGACGTTTGGACACACCATTACGCTGAGGTGTTCCAGGCGGCGTGAGTTGTGAAACTATTCCACATTTTCTTAAGTGTGTGCCAAATTCGTGACTCAAGTATTCTCCTCCACGATCTGATCGCAGGAACTTGATTTTCCTGTCACGTTGATTTTCAACCTCACTCTGAAATTCCTTGAACCTTTCAAAGGTCTCAGACTTGTGTTTCATTAAGTAGACATACCCATATCTACTCAAGTCATCAGTGAGGGTGAGAACATAACGATAACCACCGCGAGCCTCAACACTCATTGGACCGCACACATCAGTATGTATGATTTCCAATAAGTTGGTTGCTCGCTCCATTGTTCCTGAGAACGGAGTCTTGGTCATTTTTGTTGGAAATATGCCCTAGAGGCAATAATAAATTAGTTATTATTATATTTCCTTGTTCATGATAATCGTTTATTATCCATGCTAGAATTGTATTGATAGGAAACTCAGATACATGTGTGGATACATAGACAACACCATGTCCCTAGTAAGCCTCTAGTTGACTAGCTCATTGATCAATAGATGGTTACGGTTTCCTGACCATGGACATTGGATGTCATTGATAATGGGATCACATCATTAGGAGAATGATGTGATGGACAAAGACCCAATCCTAAGCCTAGCACAAGATCATGTAGTTCGTATGCTAAAGCTTTTCTAATATCAAGTATCATTTCCTTAGACCATGAGATTTTGCAACTCCCGGATACCGTAGGAGTGCTTTGGGTGTGCCAAACGTCACAACGTAACTGGGTGGCTATAAAAGTACACTACAGGTATCTCCAAAAGTGTCTGTTGGGTTGGCACGAATCAAGACTGGGATTTGTCACTCCGTGTAAACGGAGAGGTATCTCTGGGCCCACTCGGTAGGACATCATCATAATGTGCACAATGTGATCAAGGAGTTGATCATGGGATGATGTGTTACGAAACGAGTAAAGAGACTTGTCGGTAACGAGATTGAACAAGGTATCGGGATACCGACGATCGAATCTCGGGCAAGTATCGTACCGCTAGACAAAGGGAATTGTATACGGGATTGATTAAGTCCTTGACATCGTGGTTCATCCGATGAGATCATCGTGGAACATGTGGGAGCCAACATGGGTATCCAGATCCCGCTGTTGGTTATTGACCGGAGAGTCGTCTCGGTCATGTCTACGTGTCTCCCGAACCCGTAGGGTCTACACACTTAAGGTTTGGTGACGCTAGGGTTATAGAGATATTGGTATGCGGTAACCCGAAAGTTGTCCGGAGTCCCGGATGAGATCCCGGACGTCACGAGGAGTTCCGGAATGGTCCGGAGGTAAAGATTTATATATGGGAAGTCTTGTTTTGGTCGCCGGAAAAGTTTCGCACATTATCAGTATTGTACCGGGAGTGCCGAAAGGGGTCCGGGGGTCCACCAAGGGGGTCCACCTGCCCCGGGGGGCCACATGGGCTGTAGGGGTGTGTGCCTTGGCCTATATGGGCCAAGGGCACCAGCCCCAAGAGGCCCATGCGCCAAGATATAAGGGAAAGGAAGAGTCCTAAAGGGGGAAGGCACCTCCTAGGTGCCTTGGGGAGGATGGACTCCTCCCTGGCCGCACCCTTCCTTGGAGGAAGGGCCAAGGCTGCGCCCCCCCCCCTCTCCCTTGGCCCTATATATAGTGGGGAAGGGAGGGAAGCCACACCTAAGCCCTGGCGCCTCCCTCTCCCTCCCATGACACATCTCCCTCCTCCCGCAGCGCTTGGCGAAGCCCTGTTGGAATCCCGCTACTTCCACCACCACACCGTCGTGCTGCTGGATCTCCATCAACCTCTCCTCCCCCCTTGTTGGATCAAGAAGGAGGAGACGTCGTTGCTCCGTACGTGTGTTGAACGCGGAGGTGCCGTCCGTTCGGCGCTAGGATCATCGGTGATTTGGATCACGACGAGTACGACTCCATCAACCCCGTTCTCTTGAACACTTCCGCGCGCGATCTACAAGGGTATGTAGATCCACTCCTCCCTCGTTGCTAGATGACTCCATAGATTGATCTTGGTGATACGTAGAAAATTTTGAATTTATGCTACGTTCCCCAACAGTGGCATCATGAGCTAGGTCTATGCGTAGTATCTATGCACGAGTAGAACACAAAGTAGTTGTGGGCGTTGATTTTGTTCAATATGCTTACCGTTACTAGTCCAATCTTGATTCGGTGGCATTGTGGGATGAAGCGGCCCGGACCGACCTTACACGTACTCTTGCGTGAGACTGGTTCCACCGACTGACATGCACTAGTTGCATAAGGTGGCTAGCGGGTGTCTGTCTCTCCCACTTTAGTCGGATCGGATTCGATGAAAAGGGTCCTTATGAAGGGTAAATAGCAATTGGCATATCACGTTGTGGTTTTTGCGTAGGTAAGAAACGTTCTTGCTGGAAACCCATAGCAGCCACGTAAAACATGCAAACAACAATTAGAGGACATCTAACTTGTTTTTGCAGGGTATGCTATGTGATGTGATATGGCCAAGAAGAATGTGATGAATGATATGTGATGTATGAGATTGATCATGTTCTTGTAATAGGAATCACGACTTGCATGTCGATGAGTATGACAACCGGCAGGAGCCATAGGAGTTGTCTTTATTTATTTATGACCTGCGTGTCAACATAAATGTCATGTAATTACTTTACTTTATTGCTAACCGGTAGCCATAGAAGTAGAAGTAATAGTTGGCGAGACAAATTCATGAAGACACGATGATGGAGATCATGATGATGGAGATCATGGTGTCATGCCGGTGACGATGATGATCATGGAGCCCCGAAGATGGAGATCAAAAGGAGCAATATGATATTGGCCATATCATGTCACTATTTGATTGCATATGATGTTTATCATGTTTATACATCTTATTTGCTTAGAACGACGGTAGTAAATAAGATGATCCCTCATTAAAATTTCAAGAAAGTGTTTCCCCTAACTGTGCACCGTTGCGAAAGTTCGTCGTTTCGAGGCACCACGTGATGATCGGGTGTGATAGATTCTTACGTTCACATACAACGGGTGTAAGCCAGATTTACACACGCAAAACACTTAGGTTGACTTGACGAGCCTAGCATGTACAGACATGGCCTCGGAACACAAGAGACCGAAAGGTCGAGCATGAATCGTATGGTAGATGCGATCAACATGAATATGTTCACCGATGATGACTAGTCCGTCTCACGTGATGATCGGACACGGCCTAGTTGACTCGGATCATGTAATCACTTAGATGACTAGAGGGATGTCTATCTGAGTGGGAGTTCATAAGATGAACTTAATTATCCTGAACATAGTCAAAAGGTCTTCGCAAATTATGTCGTAGCTCGCGCTTCAGTTCTACTGTTTAGATATGTTCCTAGAGAAAATTTAGTTGAAAGTTGATAGTAGCAATTATGCGGACTAGGTCCGTAGACTGAGGATTGTCTTCATTGCTTCATAGAAGGCTTATGTCCTTAATGCACCGCTCAGTGTGCTAAACCTCGAACGTCGTCTGTGGATGTTGCGAACATCTGACATACACATTTTGATAACTACGTGATAGTTCAGTTAAACGGTTTAGAGTTGAGGCACCGAAGACGTTTTGAAACATCGCGAAACATATGAGATGTTTCGAGGGCTGAAATTGGGATTTCAGGCTCGTGCCCACGTCAAGAGGTATGAGACCTCCGACGATTTTCTTAGCCTGCAAACTAAGGAGAAAAGCTCAATTGTTGAGCTTGTGCTCAGATTGTCTGAGTACAACAATCATTTGAATCAAGTGGGAGTTGATCTTCCAAATGAGATAGTGATGTTTCTCCGAAGTCATTACCACCAAGCTGCTAGAGCTTCGTGATGAACTATAATGTATCGGGGACATATATGATGATCCTTGAGATATTCGCGATGTTTGTAGAAATCAAGAAGGAGCATCAATTGTTGATGGTTGGTGAAACCACTAGTTTCAAGAAGGGCAAGGGCAAGAAAGGGATACTTCATGGAACAACAAATCAGTTGTTGTTCTAGTGAAGAAACCGAAAGTTGAACCCAAGCCCGAGACTAAGTGCTTCTGTAATAAAAGGGAACAGCCACTGGAGCAGAATTACCCTAGATACTTGGTAGATGAGAAGACTGTCGATAGAAGTATATTGGATATACATTATGTTAATGTGTACGTTACTAGTACTCCTAGTAGCACCAGGGTATTAGATACCGGTTCGGTTGCTAAGTGTTAGTAACTCGAAATAAAAGCTACGGAATAAACGGAGACTAGCTAAAGGTGAGCTGACGATATGTGTTGGAAGTGTTTCAAGGTTGATATGATCAAATATCATACGCTCCCTCTACCATCGAGATTGGTGTTTGCGTTGAGCATAGACATGATTGGATTATGTCTATCGCAATACGGTTATTCATTTAAGGAGAATAATGGTTACTCTGTTTATTTGAATAATACCTTCAATGGTCTTACACCTAAAATGAATGGTTTATTGAATCTCGATCGTAGTGATACACATGTTAGTAATGATAGTACCACCTACTTGTGGCACTGCCACGTAAGTCATATCGGTATAAAACGCATGAAGAAGCTCCATGTTGATGGATCTTTGGGCTCACTCATTTTTGAAAAGTTTGAGGCATGCGAACCATGTCTATTGGTGTATATGCATGAAGAAACTCCATGCAAATGGACCGTTTAGACTCACTTGATTTTGAATCACTTGAGACATGCAAATCATACCACATGGGCAAGATGACTGAAAGCCTCGTTTTCAGTAAAATGGAACTAGAAAGCAACTTGTTGGAAGTAATACATTTTAATGTGTGCAGTCCAATGAGTGCTGAGGCATGTAGTGGATATTGTTATGTTCTTACTTCACAGATGATTTGAGTAGATGTTGAGTATATTTACTTGATGAATCACGAGTCTGAATTATTGAAAGGTTCAAGTAATTTCAGGGTGAAGTTGAAAGATCGTCGCGACAAGAGGATAAAATATCTATGATATGATCATAGAGATGAATATCTGAATTACGAGTTTGGCATAGAATTAAGACATTGTGGAAATTGTTTCACAACTAATACAGCCTGGAACACCATAGTGTGATGGTGTGTCCGAACATCATAACTGCACCCTATTGGATATGATGCATACCATGATGTCTCTTATCGAATTACCACGATAGTTTATGGGTTAGGCATTAGAGACAACCACATTCACTTTAAATAAGGCACCACGTAATTCCGATAAGATGACACCGTATGAACTATGGTTTAGAGAAACCTAAGCTGTCATTTCTTAAAAGTTTGGGGCTGCAACGTGAAAAAGTTTCAGGCTGATAAGCTCGAACCCAAAAACGGATAAATGCATCTTCATAGGACACCCAAAACAGTTGGGTATACCTCCTATCTCAGATCCGAAAGCAATAAGGGATTGTTTCTAGAATCGGGTACTTTCTCAAGGAAAAGTTTCTCTCGAAAGAATTGAGTGGGAGGATGGTGGAGACTTGATGAGGTTATTGAACCGTCTCTTCAACTAGTGTGTGGCAGGGCACAGGAAGTTGTTCCTGTGGCACCTACAACAATTGAAGTGGAAGCTTATGATAGTGATCATGAAACTTCAGATCAAGTCACTACCAAACCTCGTGGGATGACAAGGATGCGTACTACTTCAGAATGGTACGTGATCCTGTCTTGGAAGTCATGTTGCTAGACAACAATGAACCTACGAGCCATGGAGAAGCGATGGTGGGCCTGGATTCCGATAAATGGCTCGAGGCCATAAAATCCGAGATAGGATCCATGTATGAAAACAAAGTGTAGACTTTGGAAGAACTACTTGATGGTCGTAAGGCTGTTAGGTACATATGGATTTTAAAAAGAAGACGGACAATGATGGTAAGTATCACCATTAAGAAAGCTCGACTTGTCGTTAAGATGTTTTCCGACAAGTTCAAGGAGTTGACTACGATGAGACTTTCTCACTCGTAGCGATGCTAAGAGTCTGTTGGAATTATATTAGCGATTACTGCATTATTTATGAAATCTTGCAGATAGGATGTCAAAACATTGTTTCCTCGATGATTTTCTTAAGGAAAGGTTGTATGTGATACAACCGGAAGGTTTTGTCAATCCTGAAAGATGCTAATAAGTATGCAAAGCTCCAGCAATCCTTCTAAGGACTGGAGTAAGCATCTCGGAGTTGGAATGTACGCTTTGATGAGATGATCAAAGGTTTTGGGTTTATACAAAGTTTATGAGAAACTTGTATTTCCAAAGAAGTGAGTGGGAGCACTATAGAATTTCTGATAAATATATGTTGTTGACATATTATGGATCAGAAATGATGTAGAATTTCTGGAAAGCATATAGGGTTATTTGGAAAGTGTTTTTCAATGGAAAGCCTGGATTAAGCTACTTGAACATTGAGCATCAAGATCTATAAGGATAGATCAAAACGCTTAATGGTACTTTCAAATGAGCACATACCTTGACTTGATCTTGAAGGGGTTCAAGATGGATCAGTCAAAGGAGTACTTGCCTGAGTTGTAAGGTATGAAGTTAAGACTTAAAGCTCGACCACGGCAGAAGAGAGAGAAAGGACGAAGGTCGTCCCCTATGCTTTAGACGTAGGCTCTACAGTATGCTATGCTGTGTACCGCACCTGAAGTGTGCCTTGCCATGAGTCAGTCAAGGGGTACAAGAGTGATCCAAGAATGGATCACAGGACAGCGGTCAAACTTATCCTTAGTAAATAGTGGACTAAGGAATTTTCTCGATTATGGAGGTGGTAAAAGAGTTCGTCGTAAAGGGTTACATCGATGCAAGCTTAACATCTATCCGGATAGCTCTGAGTAGAGATGCCGGATACATATAATGGAGCAACAATTTAGAATAGCTCCAAGTAGAACAGTTATTTGAAATGGCTCCAAATATAGCATAGTAGCTGCATCTACAAGATGACATAGAGATTTGCGAAGTACATACGGATCTGAAAGATTCAGACCCGTTGACTATAACATCTCTCACAAGCATAACATGATCAAACCCAGAACTCATCGAGTGTTAATCACATGGTAATGTGAACTAGAATATTGACTATAGTAAACTCTTTGGGTGTTAGTCACATGGGGATGTGACCTTGAGTGTTAATCACATATCGATGTGAAATGGATTATTGACTCTAGTGCAAGTGGGAGACTGTTGGAAATATGCCCTAGAGGCAATAATAAATTAGTTATTATTATATTTCCTTGTTCATGATAATCGTTTATTATCCATGCTAGAATTGTATTGATAGGAAACTCAGATACATGTGTGGATACATAGACAACACCATGTCCCTAGTAAGCCTCTAGTTGACTAGCTCGTTGATCAATAGATGGTTACGGTTTCCTGACCATGGACATTGGATGTCATTGATAACGGGATCACATCATTAGGAGAATGATGTGATGGACAAAGACCCAATCCTAAGCCTAGCACAAGATCATGTAGTTCGTATGCTAAAGCTTTTCTAATGTCAAGTATCATTTCCATAGACCATGAGATTGTGCAACTCCCGGATACCGTAGGAGTGCTTTGGGTGTGCCAAATGTCACAACGTAACTGGGTGGCTATAAAAGTACACTACAGGTATCTCCGAAAGTGTCTGTTGGGTTGGCACGAATCGAGACTGGGATTTGTCACTCCGTGTAAACGGAGAGGTATCTCTGGGCCCACTCGGTAGGACATCATCATAATGTGCACAATGTGATCAAGGAGTTGATCACAGGATGATGTGTTACGAAACGAGTAAAGAGACTTGCCGGTAACGAGATTGAACAAGGTATCGGGATACCGACGATCGAATCTCGGGCAAGTATCGTACCGCTAGACAAAGGGAATTGTATACGGGATTGATTAAGTCCTTGACATCGTGGTTCATCCGATGAGATCATCGTGGAACATGTGGGAGCCAACATGGGTATCCAGATCCCGCTGTTGGTTATTGACCGGAGAGTCATCTCGGTCATGTCTACGTGTCTCCCGAACCCGTAGGGTCTACACACTTAAGGTTCGGTGACGCTAGGGTTATAGAGATATTGGTATGCGGTAACCCGAAAGTTGTTCGGAGTCCCGGATGAGATCCCGGACGTCACGAGGAGTTCCGGAATGGTCCGGAGGTAAAGATTTATATATGGGAAGTCTTGTTTTGGTCGCCGGAAAAGTTCCGCACATTATCGGTATTGTACCGGGAGTGCCGAAAGGGGTCCGGGGGTCCACCTGCCCCGGGGGGCCACATGGGCTGTAGGGGTGTGTGCCTTGGCCTATATGGGCCAAGGGCACCAGCCCCAAGAGGCCCATGCGCCAAGAGATAAGGGAAAGGAAGAGTCCTAAAGGGGGAAGGCACCTCCTAGGTGCCTTGGGGAGGATGGACTCCTCCCTGGCCGCACCCTTCCTTGGAGGAAGGGCCAAGGTTGCGCCCCCCCCCCCTCTCCCTTGGCCCTATATATAGTGGGGAAGGGAGGGCAGCAACACCTAAGCCCTGGCGCCTCCCTCTCCCTCCCATGACACAGCTCCCTCCTCCCGCAGCGCTTGGCGAAGCCCTGTTGGAATCCCGCTACTTCCACCACCACACCGTCGTGCTGCTGGATCTCCATCAACCTCTCCTCCCCCTTTGCTGGATCAAGAAGGAGGAGACGTCGCTGCTCCGTACGTGTGTTGGACGCGGAGGTGCCGTCCGTTCGGCGCTAGGATCATCGGTGATTTGGATCACGACGAGTACGACTCCATCAACCCCATTCTCTTGAACGCTTCCGCGCGCGATCTACAAGGGTATGTAGATCCACTCCTCCCTCATTGCTAGATGACTCCATAGATTGATCTTGGTGATACGTAGAAAATTTTGAATTTATGCAACGTTCCCCAACAATTTTACCCATGAGGTATGGTTCGCACGTGTCAAATGATTCGTAATCAAGAGACTCTAAAAGTCCATCTGCATGGAGCTTCTTCATGCGTTTGACACCTATGTGACCAAGGCGGCAGTGCCACAAGTATGTGGGACTATCATTATCAACCTTACATCTTTTGGTACTCACACTATGAATATGTGTAGCATTACGCTCGAGATTCATTAAGAATAAACCATTCACCATCGAAGCATGACCATAAAACATATCTCTCATAAAAAATGGAACAACCATTATTCTCGGATTTAAATGAGTATCCATCTCGTATTAAACGAGATCCTGATACAATGTTCATGCTCAAACTTGGCACTAAATAACAATTATTGAGGTTCAAAACTAATCCCGTAGGTAAATGTAGAAGTAGCGTGCCGACGGCGATCACATCGACCTTGGAACCATTCCCGACGCGCATCGTCACCTCGTCCTTCGCCAGTCTCCGCTTATTCCGCGGCTCCTGCTTTGAGTTACAAATGTGAGCAACTGCACCGGTATCAAATACCCAGGAGCTACTACGAGTACTGGTAAGGTACACATCAATTACATGTATATCACATATACCTTTCGTTTTGCCGGCCTTCTTGTCCGCTAAGTATTTGGGGCAGTTCCGCTTCCAGTGACCACTTTCCTTGCAATAAAAGCAGTCAGTCTCGGGCTTGGGTCCATTCTTTGGCTTCTTCCCGACAACTTGCTTGCCGGGCGCGGCAACTCCCTTGCCGTCCTTCTTGAAGTTCTTCTTACCCTTGCCTTTCTTGAACTTAGTGGTTTTATTCACCATCAGCACTTGATGTTCCTTTTTGACTTCTACCTCTGCTGATTTCAACATTGCAAATACTTCAGGAATGGTCTTTTCCATCCCCTGCATATTGAAGTTCATCACAAAGCTCTTGTTGCTCGGTGGAAGCGACTGAAGGATTCTGTCAATGACCGCGTCATCCGGGAGATTAACTCCCAGCTGAGTCAAGCGGTTATGTAACCCAGACATAGTGAGTATGTGCTCACTGACAGAACTGTTTTCCTCCATCTTACAGCTGAAGAACTTGTCGGAGACTTCATATCTCTCGACCCGGGCATAAGCTTGAAAAACCATTTTCAGCTCTTCGAACATCTCATATGCTCCGTGTCTCTCAAAACGCTTTTGGAGCCCCGGCTCTAAGCTGTAAAGCATGCCGCACTGAACGAGGGAGTAATCATCGGTACGTGTCTGCCAAGCGTTCATAACGTCTTGTTCTGCAGGGAGAACAGGTGCTTCACCTAGCGGTGCTTGTAGGACATAATCTTTCTTGGAAGCTATGAGGATGATCCTCAGGTTCCGGACCCAGTCCGTATAGTTGCTGCCATCGTCTTTTAGCTTGGTTTTCTCTAGGAACGCGTTGAAGTTGAGGACAACGTTGGCCATTTGATCTACAATACATGTTGCAAATATTTTAGACTAAGTTCATGATAATTAAGTTCATCTAATCAAATTATTCAATGAACTCCCACTTAGATAGACATCCCTCTAGTCATCTAAGTATAACATGATCCGAGTTAACTAGGCCGTGTCCGATCATCACGTGAGACGGACTAGTCAACATCGGTGAACATCTTCATGTTGATCGTATCTTCTATACAACTCATGCTCGACCTTTCGGTCTTCTATGTTCCGAGGCCATGTCTGTACATGCTAGGCTCATCAAGTCAACCTAAGTGTTTGCATGTGTAAATCTGTCTTACACCCGTTGTATGTGAACGTTGGAATCTATCACACCTGATCATCACGTGGTGCTTCGAAACAACGACGGTGCACAGTTAGGGGGAACACTTTCTTGAAATTATTATGAGGGATCATCTTATTTACTACCGTCGTTCTAAGTAAACAAGATGCAAAAACATGATAAACATCACATGCAATCAAATAATAATAATAGTGACATGATATTGCCAATATCACATAGCTCCTTTGATCTCCATCTTGGGGCTCCATGGTCATCTTGTCACCGGCATGACACCATGATCTCCATCATCATGATCTCCATCATCGTGTCTCCATGAAGTTGCTCCCCAACTATTACTTCTACTACTATGGCTAACACGTTTAGCAATAAAGTAAAGTAATTTACATGGCGTTTCTCAATGACATGCAGGCCATACAAAAAATAAAGACAACTCCTATGGCTCCTGCCGGTTATCATACTCATCGACATACAAGTCGTGATTCCTATTACAAGAACATGATCTCATACATCACATATATATCATTCATCATTCATCACAACTTTGGCCATATCACATCACAGAACACTTGCTGCAAAAACAAGTTAGACGTCCTCTAATTGTTGTTGCAAGTTTTACGCGGCTGCAAGAGGGTTCTAGCAAGAACGTTTTCTTACCTACGTTAAAGCCACAACGTGATTTGTCAACTTCTATTTACCCTTCATAAGGACCCTTTTCATCAAATCTGCTCCAACTAAAGTGGGAGAGACAGACACCTGCCAGCCACCTTATGCAACTAGTGCATGTCAGTCGGTGGAACCGGTCTCACGTAAGCGTACGTGTAAGGTTGGTCCGGGCCGCTTCATCCCACAATACCGTTGAAGCAAAATAAGACTAGTAGCGGCAAGAAAGTTGACAACATCTACGCCCACAACAAATTGTGTTCTACTCGTGCAAAAGGAACTACGCATAGACCTAGCTCATGATGCCACTGTTGGGGAACGTTGCAGAAAACAAAAATTTTCCTACGGTTTCACCAAGATCCATCTATGAGTTCATCTAGCAACGAGTGATCAGATTGCATCTACATACCTTTGTAGATCACACGTGGAAGCGTTCAAAGAACGGGGATGAGGGAGTCGTACTCGACGTGATCCGAATCACCGGAGATCCTAGCACCGAACGGACGGCACCTTCGTGTTCAACACACGTACGGTCAGCGTGACGTCTCCTCCTTCTTGATCCAGCAAGGGGGGAGGAGAGGTTGATGAAGATCCAGCAGCACGACAGCGTGGTGGTGGATGCAGGAGTCACCGCAGCAGGGCTTCACCGTTCTACTACGAGAGGGAGAGGTGTAGCAGGGGAGAGGGAGGCGCCAAGAGTCAAGGGTGCGGCTGCCCCTCCCTCCCCCACCCCCACCCCCCTTTATATAGGCTCCCCAAGGGGGGGCGCCGGCCCTAGGAGATGGGATCTCCTAGGGGGGCGGCGGCCAAGGGTGGAGTGGCCCCCAAGGCAAGTGGGGCGCCCCCCACCCTAGGGTTTCCAACCCTAGGTGCAAGGGGTGGGCCAAGGGGTGGGCCAAGGTTCCCCTCCCCACTTCAGCCCATGGGGCCCTCCGGGATGGGTGGTCCCACCCGGTGGACCCCCGGGACCCATCCGGTGGTCCCGGTACAATACCGGTGACCCCCGAAACTCTCCCGATGGCCGAAACTGCACTTCCTATATATAATTCTTCACATCCGAACCATTCCGGAACTCCTCGTGACGTCCGGGATCTCATCCGGGACTCCGAACAACTTTCGGGTTACTGCATATTCATATCTCTACAACCCTAGCGTCACCAAACCTTAAGTGTGTAGACCCTACGGGTTCGGGAGACATGTAGACATGACCGAGATGGCTCTCCGGTCAATAACCAACAGCGGGATCTGGATACCCATGTTGTCTCCCACATGCTCCTCGATGATCTCATCGGATGAACCACGATGTCGAGGATTCAAGCAACCCCGTATACAATTCCCTTTGTCAATCGGTACGTTACTTGCCCGAGATTCGATCGTCGATATCCCAATACCTCGTTCAATCTCGTTACCGGCAAGTCACTTTACTCATACCGTAATGCATGATCCCGTTACCAGACACTTGGTCACTTTGAGCTCATTATGATGATGCATTACCGAGTGGGCCCAGAGATACCTCTCCGTCATACGGAGTGACAAATCCCAGTCTTGATCCGCGTCAACCCAACAGACACTTTCGGAGATACCCGTAGTATACCTTTATAGTCACCCAGTTACGTTGTGACGTTTGGTATAACCAAAGCACTCCTACGGTATCCGGGAGTTACACGATCTCATGGTCTAAGGAAACGATACTTGACATTGGAAAAACTCTAGCAAACGAACTATACGATCTTGTGCTATGTTTAGGATTGGGTCTTGTCCATCACATCATTCTCCTAATGATGCGATCTCGTTATCAATGACATCCAATGTCCATAGTCAGGAAACCATGACTATCTATTGATCAATGAGCTAGTCAACTAGAGGCTTACTAGGGACATGTTGGTGTTTATGTATTCACACATGTATTATGATTTCCGGATAACACAATTATAGCATGAATAAAAGACAATTATCATGAATAAGGAAATATAATAATAATCCTTTTATTATTGCCTCTAGGGCATATTTCCAACACCTTTCCCCCTCCTAGTAGGAGTAGGAAAGTGGGGAATCCTACTCCTACTAGGAGGAGGATTCCTCCTCCTGGCGCGCCCTCTAGGGTCGGCCGGCCTCCCCCTTGCTCCTTTATATACGGGGGCAGGGGGTACCTCTAGACACAAGTTGATCATTGATCTCTCCCAGCCGTGTGCGGTGCCCCCCTCCACCATAATCCACCTCGGTCATACTGTAGCGGTGCTTAGGCGAAGCCCTACAACGGTAGCTTCATCAACATCGTCACCACGCCGTCGTGCTGACGAAACTCTTCCCCGAGCTCTACTGGATCGTGAGTTCGCGGGACGTCACCGAGCTGAACGTGTACTGAACGCGGAGGTGCCGTACGTTCGGTACTGAGGATCGGTCGATCGTGAAGACGTATGACTACATCAACCGTGTTGTCATAATGCTTCCGCTTAAGGATCTACGAGGGTACGTGGACGAGACTCTCCCCTCTCGTTGCTATGCATCACCATGATCTTGCGTGTGCGTAGGAATTTTTTTGAAATTACTACGTTCCCCTACAGGTGCGCTGCCCGAATCGCAGCTGGCATGCATCCGGTCTAGCTGAAGCCGGAAGAGGAAGAGGGGTATCAGCAGCCGAAGCCCATGGAGGGGGCATATTCGAAGGAGGGAGAGGAGGAGTCGGTGCCGGTTGCGGGCTTCGTCATGGCACAGTTCGAGGTCGTCCAAGCGGCAGAGATGGCGGAGCAGACTGCCATCCTGAACTCCATCTAAGATGAGGCATATGTAAAATCCAACCGACGCTTCATCCGACAACAACGGGTGAAGACCGACATGCTTTTTGATGGGGTGAGATGGAGGCGGAGGCCGCCACGGAGCCATCTGCTGCCATGTACCTGGAGACCGGAACAGGGATAGGGGACATCTTCGATGAAAACGAGTAGTTTAGTGTAGATTTAGTTGATCTACGTACTATGTAGATATTTACTTTGCACGCAGCCTCGAGTCGGGTTTACGCAGCCTTCTGTAAACATGGTTTACGTAGATATCTGCGTGCGTAGTGTGCTACCTCGAGTCGGGTCGCGTGAGGAGTGTGGTAGAGTACTTTCTTCGTCCCATAATGTAAGACGGTTTTTTGACTCTAATATAGTGTAAAAAAATGTCTTACATTAGGACGTAGGGAGTAGCATGCAGACGAGCTAGCTACCTACACATCAACATGCATTCGAGCTAATTACTGGCAACAGCATGACTACATACAGCGCCTAATTATTTAGACTAGCGCACTTCACCGGCATGCAGACCCTACCGCAGAATACTAGACGGTAGGGTATAACTACCCATCGTCAGAGACTATGGCGATAGGGTCTTCTTCACATCAAACGGGCATGACGGTCTCAGTAACTCCTACCGTGAGAGGCCTTGGCGGTAGGTTGTGTAACCCTACCACCAAAAGTAATGACGATAGAAAAAGGATCAGATCCTGAAATTTTTACGAACCAGAGTCAGATTCAGGTAAACTTTTGCAAAAGGGTCAAAACACGAAAATTGTCCGCGATGGTCCGAACCCATGCTCAACACGAGCACGACGATTACGGCGTCGACCAGTCACCAACCCCAACAAGCACGTCGCGCCGTACGTGCACAGGCCACTCGCCTCCAGAAGGAAGCAAACCGAAACCACACACACTCCTCGACGCGACCCGACTCGAGGCGGCACACTACGCACGCAGCGCGACCCCACGCGCACGCGCGGACGTGCACATCAGGGGACGGAGAGCCGAGCCGGGAGCGCACGTAGCTAGCGATCGACGCGCGTCTGACCAGTCTCCTCGCGTGCGCGTGCGCGTGCGGCGACCGGCGGCCAGTGTCACCACTCGCCAAAACTCTTGTCTTGCTCCAGTACCCCCGTCCACCAAGACCAACGAGGCCGCGTGGGCCCGCCGGTCGCCGTCGCGGGCCACGGCCCTTGTCTCCCGCTAGACCACAGCCCTATAATTCATTTTTCCTCCGCTTTTTTATCTTTATTTCCCTCTCTCCCTTTTACTTTTCATCAGGTGTAAAACGCTTGGACGCAGATAGGGAGAGGAGGTGGGAGGTAGAAGGCAAAGCGCGACCGGATCCCACTGGGAGAGACGTGCGATTAAAGATAGCCAGCGTCTTTTGACCGGCGTGGCCATGGCGCCATGGAGGCAGCGCTTATCTTTTCTCACGCTGTGGCACTAGTCCCTTTTCTTTTCTTTTCTTTTTGTTTCCACCGGTCAACAGGGGCTGGAAAAACAAGAAGCATGTTTGTTTTGCTCTGCTTTAGCAGACGCGCGAGGTGACGAAACGAAGCTGGGTGTGTGTGTGTACGATCGACGCGTCCCACCACACGGATGACCGACCAGGTAGGTTTCCCCCTCTCGCCGTCTCGCGTGTGGTGGTCGTGACCAAGTTCAGTCTGGTGTTGTTGTCAGTACTGCCGACAGAATTAATTGATCCGGCCATTCCCTGTTGATTGATTCTGCCCAAGACTCAAGAGCCATTTTCTCAAGGGTCGCTATGGTGTAAATTACGCAAAAAATATGGAGTAGAACGCATGCTGGTTTCATTTTCTTCAACGTAAATGCATGCACATACAACTCTCAAGTAGCCACCTTGATGTAATGTTGTACTCAAAAATGCCGGATATGGCGGGCGAGATGCAGAGGTGATCTCTACATGCCGATGGCGTGGACGCCGTGTAGAGGTGTGCCGGCCGGTGGAGGTGCGGGTCGCCATGGGCCGGCTGCGTGTGGGTGGTTGTCAAGATGCTTTGAGGAAAAGCCTGCTTGGCGATGTCGGGGCTGCGGGCGTCGTTCTCCTTTTTGAAGGCACTGCCGACAGTTTTTTGACTGTTTCATCATTGGATCTGGTTCTCTGGACGAAAGCCTAAGACCTAATTGGGAAGGACGACGACGTCATCCCTGTGACGCTTCCCTCTTTGGGGCGTTGCCTTCAAGACTAATGATTATATTCGCACTTTCGAGGGGTTGGACGCACATGATATTTGTGGTTGGCCCCTGCCCAACCAACAACGTGGATGTAGATATCAGGGAGGTTGCCCCCGTATCTGGTGGCTTTGCGACTTATGTGACAATGATGACAGTGGCGAGAGGAGCGGGGTCATAACATGCCTCTGTCATCGACCATCTGGCGAGTCTTGGGTTTGTTCTAGCATCCTCGTGTGTTGTAGTGTGAAGTCGAAGTTGTAGCGTCGCGGGCGATGCGGCGGTATGATACCATGCGAAGGGTTGGTCCGGTGTCCAGCAATCTCCAGTGCCCACGTCGGGCTCGGTCAGCACAAGTCATGTTGTTTTATCCCGTGACTCAAAGCTGAGCTAGCAAGTCCTCGACATGTTCGACCAATTGTATGGCATAGATCGTCATATATCTCCTGCTACGTCCGAAGTGAGAGCTCTTGGTTGATCATCAGTGATGAAGATAGAGTCACTTGCTTGGGATGGAGTGAATACGATGACAATTTGGAGATAATCTCGACGGCGTTTCCCTCTTTAGCGGTGTGTGGGGATTGGTGGACAGCCAGGTCGATGGGGTTCCCTATTTTGTAGGCGTGATGTAATCGGTTTTTGGCTACTTCATCGAATAATTCTCTTCTTCCTAATTAATAAATAGAGCCAAAGAGCTGCGATTTCAGAAGAAAAATAATTAAGTATTAGATTCAAAGTCAAAGCCCAAAGGTTGAGTAAAAAACAACTATGTAAAGAGCCGGAGGAAGCATTAGGGCATCTTCAATGACAACTCTCAAACAGCCTGTAATTGACTGGACCGCGTTGTCAGGACGTGTTTTGTCATCCAACTTGGTCCTGCATTCGTCCGCGGGCCGGTTCGGACATCCTTTTCCCCACAAACCGGAGGGGGGGAGGGGGGGGAGGGGCAACTCCGCGTCGGCCGTGTCCCGGCGGCAAGACAACGAAGCGGGCACGCCTGCGGCCGCTATGGACAGTGAGGAAAATACACCATGGGAGGCCACCGCCACCGCCTCGCCGAGTTACATAGCCAATGACTTTCCCGCTTCGCGGGGGCGTAGGCCATGGCAACCGTCTTCCTCGCCCAAAAACCAACTCTGATATGTGCTTCGTGACGGCAGAGGAAGGCTGCTCTTCCCTATCGCTGAAGCATGTCTCTATATCCCTCTATAGCTCACGGCAATCCGATGAATGGGCTGCCGGGTATAGAAAGATATGTCCTGAGAATGAAGATCCGCCGCGGCCGGCTATTAACTAGTTTAGGCTAGTCCGCTATAGTTTATTTAAAATATCTCTGAACTGCAAATATCGTCCGGTTTATACAAAAATCATCTGGTTTGCATTAGTTTCGTATCGTTTGTTTAAATCCGGTTCAAATTATATGTAGATATCTCTGGATAGCTGGCTCCCGCATCATGTCCTTGGACTGGTCTCTCGGTCCGTGGACGGATGCGTGTCCGGCTTAGAGGTCGACGTTGTAGATACCCTTACTTTCCATACAACGAGAGCAAGAAAACATGAATATGTCCTTAAACCATACCGAAAAAGTGATATCACTCTCATTTGCGTTGAGGGATCAAATCATGTCGGCTTTCACTGTGACCTTGTTGTCCTTGGCAAATTCTACTATGGCCGCTACAGTTCCAACACCAAAAATCCTTTACCCTAAAAAAACACACACACCAAAAATCCCTCTCCACTAGGCAGGAAAAGGAAAAGTATCCGAAAGGAACCTGAAATTAAAACAAAAACATTCTTTTTTCTACGGACGCGCCAATAAAACAGTAGCACCTGGCACCACCACCTCTTGCGACAAGGCTGACATTTCCACCTCGCTTCGTCGACCTCGGGTCTCCCCTGCTCTTCATATCTCCTCTCTCCACCCCCACCCTCCTCCCCGAGCACCAACACCGCCAAGAACGCGAACGCCGACGTGAGCATCTATCGAGACACAGCAACGCGAGGGCGCACCCCGATCGACCGAGCTGATTAAGAAGATCGAGTGATGCGGAGGTCGGACTGGGAGGACCGGTGCCGGCGGCACCCGGAGCACCGGCTGTCCAAGGGCGTGTGCCCGAGCTGCCTCCGCGACCGCCTCGCCCACCTCTCCGCCAACTCCTCCGCCACCACCACCCTTACGCGCGCCTCCAACTCGGCCAGCACCTCCCCCTACTCCTCCACCGACTCCCCGCCGCTCCACCGCGCGGCCCTCTCCGCCGACGCCACCTCCGTCCACGTCGTCGGCTCCGGGGCCGGCTCCTCCTTCGTCAACGTCTCCGCCTTCTCGCAGCCGCTCATGCCGACGGCCTCAAAGAAACCAGCAGAAGCCAAGGGAAAGGAGGGCGAGGCGAAGAAGAAGAAGAAGAGCAGCAGCAAGAAGAAGATCGGGCGGTTCCTGTCGAGGCTGGTCGGGACGGAGAAGCGGCGGAAAACAGGGGAAGCAGGCGACGGCGGCGAGCTCTTCCATTCCAGCACCATGAAGGAGAAGTCGTCGACCAAGTGGGTCTTCTTTTGATCAGACCGGCCGGCGCCGCCCACCAACCATTATACCAACAAACATGCTTGGCCTTTCTCGGTTCTCGATCGATCGGGTATTGATGATTTTTCTTTATTTCCTCTATTATTTTTCACAAGTATTCTTCTTGAGCTTGATTTGATATTTTCCTCAAGCGCCGTGTATATACACGAGATCAAGTAGCTGACCGTAAGGAGAAGCACACATACATGGTGAAAATCGCATATGGTTATTGATTTTTTTTAATTAGGACAGAGTGTATAGATGTAAATTAACTTGTATTTGTATCTAGCATAGTATGCACTACTACTACGTGAATGCTCCTGGGATTCACGAATTATACCATAGCTTTGCTTGAATTTCTTTCTCAGTATCTTGTGTACTTGGCCTGCATACCTTTGGTCTTGCTACTTGCTACTATTGCTACTATACGGGGGCGATTAAACATATGGAGTATGCAAAATCAGGAGGAACAGAAAGGAATGCTTGCATCGTACTCACTCCGTTTCAAATTACTCGTCGTGGTTTTAGTTTAAATTTATACTAAAACCAGGACAAGTAATTTGAAACGGAGGGAGTATACACGCAGTTGGTCACACAGACGCACTGATAGAAGAGTTAATTCCTTCTATGATTGCTTCTTTGCTACTCCACTCTTGTCACTTTAGCTTTCTTGTCATGCTTGAATCATCTTTCCATTTTCTCGGCTGCTTTTCATCTTTTAGCTGGTGATGATCCGTTTGGACGTGAAACTGGTTGTCTCGATCCGGACTTGTTTCCGTCTCGGCCAAAGCCCAAAGCCCGTCGGCCCGCCCTGCTTGGATGGGTAAGGCAGCTCGATATCGCGACACGTGCGCCGACACAACCGAATAGCCGCCATGAAAAACAGCATGCACCTCTAGGTGCACACAAGCACGTCGGTCACATATAGACCAAGGTAGCCGTGCTCCGGTGAGCGGGAACGGTACGTGGCTCATGTTGGCAAACCTGCGCCCACGGCGGCGACGGAGGCAACGAGGAACGTGCGTGCAGCCGTGTACGACCGGCGCAGGAGCAAGAAAAGGTCAGAGGAACCAAAAACAAATGAGATTTTTAGCATTGCCGAATACGAACAGCTGATAGAAAACTCCGTTGACCGTACCCTGCAGCTGTGTCGCAGACCGGATTAAGTGGTTGCATCCGATTGGGTCAGATATATATATATATATATATGGCCGGAATATATATAGATCCTCGTTCCGAATCAAGATTAGAATATGTCTCCTCGAATCGTGCCGTCCACGGTCGATCGCGCGCGCACGGCGGCGGCCGGTGGATACCATGGTGACTGGTGCACCCGCCCGCCTCCAACCGTGTGGAAGTTGCACCGGGCACCCCAGCCCTGACCCAGGGCCTAGCCATGACCGGGAGTCGATGGGGACCTGGCAGCGACCCGAACGACTCCTCCCGCCGACGTGGAAATGACAAATGAAGCCTTCGACCCACCCAAGGCCACCCGGCCGGTGAAACTTGGTCAGAACATGGCGTGTGCGGGGAGAGATGAGGGGGGCGGTGCCGCGCGGCGAGAGCCGGAGCCGGAGAGACGGTCGTCGTGTCGCCGTGCCGGAAGCGGGCGGCGGCCGTGGCTGTCGCGGCTCTGCGACCATGCGGCGCACCCACCGACAACACCGACTAATTTGATGGGCCAGGCCACAATAATGAAGTAGTTTTATCGGCAGCGTTTTTTTTTTGAGGGAATCGGCAGCGTTTTGTTATTAGTTCCGGTGTTTCATTCTTAGATTTTGATTTTTGTAAGATTAGCCATGAATTTAGGAGCTCAAATTATAAAGTTCACAACTTAGCGAAGCATGCTTTAACTTTTGGGGTTGGACGCCGTGTGTGGCTGGGCCATCCCGGAGATCTTCCCCCCGTCCCTGTAAACATTGTGACGACTTAATAAAAGTTTTGTGAGGTTGTCTCAAAAAAAAAGTTCCGGTGTTTCTTTTGATTTTTGCGGGAACAGGTTTTCCGCTTGAAGTATCTTCCTCAGTTTATTTTATTTTTTGTTCATTTTTATTCCTTCCCAGTTTTCAGATTATCTTCTTTGATTTTCGAGACCACGTGAACAATTTCTAAAATGTTTCTAAAATGAATGAACAATTTTAAAGTTACACAAACATTCTTTGAAATTATACAAAATAAATAAATATAAATGAGCATATTCGAGACCACATGAATATATTTTTCTAAATATGTCAACACTAATTTCATGAACATTTGAAGGGAACAAGGAGCTCTTTGTAAAATTAGAAGTACATATTTTGCAAATGTGTGAACACTTTCTAAAATTTCACGAAATTTTTTAAAATATGCACACACTTTTAAAATTTACACATCCTGATGTATCTTTTCTTTATTATAAACTAATTTCGAAATTATTAGAAAGTACTCACTCTGTAAATTAGCATAAGATCTTTTAGATCACTAAAGTGGTGTACAGTGGTGATCTAAAAGATCTTATATTTGTTTAAAGAGGGAGTATATAAATTATGTGATTGACCAAAAAAAAGTTGGACCTGTTTTGAAAATACGCAAACGCTTTCTAAAATTTATTGAACAACTTAAAAATGCACAAACACTTTTTAAAATTACCAGAAATAATATATCAACCAATTAGCGAAATTATTAGAAAGTACATTATTATGAGATTTAACATAAGAATGTTGGACCTGTTAACGGGTCATGCTAGTAATTGGCCGATTACTGTTCTGTTCACTTAATCGCCCCCCCCCCCCCCCCCCCGGCTCAATAAAAAAAAAGCAGCACCAATAATGGAAAGCAACGTGAAAAATAACAAGACATGGAGTTTTTTATCGCGAGCTCAAATGTTCCCCCAAGAACGGTTTAATAAAAAAATCTGATTTTTTTTCAAACAAAACATTGCCGAACTGTCTACATAAGTCTTATGAAATTTTGCACATATGTAGAGAATTCATCCATGTTTGTTGCCAAGAAAATTTAATTTTCTTTCAAAAAAGAAAATTTAATTTTTATTTGCTTTACTAGTTTCTTTGATTTTACATTTCATCGCGGGTGCATTTGAGCTTGCGACAGAATAACACTTTCGCCAATAATATCAATTTTTCCGAGATGTGAGCCCATATTATCAGTTTGGCCATTCGCACTAGAACAGGCAAGGGGTCCGAAATAATTTGCAGTTGCCTATTTGATTAGAAGCTAGAATAATTTTTTAACAATGGGTAGGGACTCGAACGTCTTCTTAGCAAAAGAACCCTAGGAGAATGCAAAATGACAAGCATGCCCTTCCTTTTGACTGAAAGGGTCTAGCTATAACAATGAGAGTGCAGTTGGGTTCCAGCATACATAGCGACCTCATGGAAGACGCTTCGGCCACCATCTTCGACGCAATAAATGCTAGCAACAAGCAAGGGAAGAAGGGCCTGTGTGTGGAGGTTGAACAAGGCGAATCGAAACCGATTCTTTCTTTGATCATCAGCCTCCCAAGGCGACGCTAATGTAGTGTCTAGACGAAGACAATGGTACCTTATGCCAGCTTCAACATCTCACGGAACGCTAGATCTGGAAAAGGCGTTATGCGGATATGTCCCCATCTCACATTCTATTTCCATGATGACCGAGGAGGATAGGATGGACAACCACACTAGCTCACTCTTGCCAAGTGCTAAACTTACTACATGAGCTTCCATCGAATCAACCTCTAGGTGTGCGACTAGCATACGTGTCTTGCAAGTGCTAGGGCACAACTTTGACACGACATCAAGTCAATCGCCCTAAGGCAATCCTAGACCTAGATCTAATCATACACCTACTTAGAGCGACAACCCAAATGTGTCTCACATCCCTACTCCTTTCAGTGAGATCGCGGGAGGAGAAGAGGAGAGGAGCCAAGGAAGTTATGGCGACTCTCAAGAGGGAGGAATGAGAGCATCCTTTCCATGCCTACAAGCTAGACCCATTTTTGTTTGAAGTTATGTTGTTCTTTGAAGAATTCAAGTAAATTTTAATAGAAATATTAAAATGATAAGAAATATTGGCAAAGTCCATAACAGTTGTGGCCAATGTCCCATTGGGACAAAATATATCTAAACTACAAACTTATTTGTGTCATCACCCACCTACTGATTTAACCCTAGCATGAATCGAGGCCCCAACGGGATCACACCAATGTATGAAAGAACACTTTCACGCCGACATAGCCTAGAATGATCCCTGATAAACTTTTCGCCCATGCCCTCAAAATAGTTTTCGGGATGATCCTTGGTATATGAGAATGATCCTTGAAATTGAATCATGTAGGTTAATTTTGGGGAGTCGGCCCGACACTCGGTAACATGAGTACCATACTCAAGCACACACCCATCTTATTTTCCGTCTATGTGGACAACTATTTGGTTGATCTTAGAGTGGCTTCACGCATACGTTGTTAGGACTTGGGTGGGCTTCATTGGCTGTCGCCGATGATGAAATCGGAGTCGGTTGCTTGTGGAGGAGTGACGACAATAACCTCTGCCGTTTATTTATCTTGTGGGGTTGTGTGTGGTGTATTTGTTGTAAGATAGTTTGGTCGAGAGTATGCCTTGGAGAATTTCATGTTCCATGCTGTCTAGTGTGGGCATGCGTGAATGAGACAGGGTACAACGTTTGCCTCCGTTACAAACAAAAATACTCACCTCGGGCTTGACATGTCACCTTGAGAAGGCCGGCGCTGTAAAATAGCATTTCCAAGCAGCATTCAGGTGATCACATATACACACTTGGTCACTTACAAAGAGCAATTTTTATCACTAGGCTCACGAAATATCCCGCCCACCGGAACAAAGACGCCAATTACCCAACAAAAAACTACTAGCAATACCAAGGACATTGTACAACATATACACGGCACACGGCTCCCACCGTGAGCATCACAAAGTTGCTACTTGTTGTTGAAACTCTTCCACCGGAACAAGCTGCCGACCTTGCGCATGACCACGCGCCGCCGGCCAGGCATCGTCGGCATCCTCGTAAACACGCCCACCTCGGCCTTGGGCTCCTCCACCGTCCCGAAGATGTCGTACACCGACCCCTCGAAGCTCTCCGACATCTGCCGCGGCAGCGTGAACCCGTCCGGCGGCGGCTTCATCCTCGCGTCCGACAGCCGGCCCTCGCCCTCGGGCGGCAGCTGATCCGTCGGCGTCCGCGGCGACGGCGACGACGGGTCGACCTCCAGGTCGAACGACCTCCCCGCCCCCGCCGCCGCGGACGGCGTGGGGGTGGGGCTCACCGACGTGGCCACCAGCAGGCTCTGCAGCTCCTTGACGCTGTCGCGCGCCGCGGCCTCGCTCACCCGGAGGCACTCCAGCTCCTCCTTGCTGCACTTGACGGCGGTGTCCTTGCTCCCGACCATCTCCTTGAGCACGGCGTTCTCGCTCCTCGCCTCCTCCAGCGCCTCCTTGACGAACTTGGTGTCCTTGACGGCCTGCTTCAGGATGTCCCGCAGCTTGGCCACCTCGTGCCGCCCGGACCGCTGCGACTCGAGGAGCCGCGCGTTCTCGCGCCGGGACGCCGCGAGCTCCGCCTCCGACGACTTCATGCACGCCGTGAACCCGGCCTCCTTGCCCCGGAACGTGGCGAACGCCTCCTCGGCGTCGGAGCGGAGGCGGGCCACCTCGTCGGACAGCGCGCGGACCTTGTCGTCCTTGCGCTTCAGGGACACGTGCAGCCGGTCCGACTCGAGCCGCGCCGTCTCCGACTCGTGCTGCGCGCGCGCCAGCTGCTGCCGCGTGGTGTGCAGCTCCGCGTTCACCTCCTTGAGCGCCAGCACCAGCTCCTCCATGGCCCGCTTGTTCTTCTCCTCGGCGGCCAGCGCCACCCGCAGCTCGCCGCTGACCCGCTGCAGCTCGCGGTCGTACCGGCCCCGCGGCTTGGCGGCGGCGACGGCGACGGCGCTGGCCTCGAGCCGCTGCACCGTGTCCCGCAGCGACGCCACGTCGATCCGGGCCTCCTCCAGCGCCATCTTGGTGATCTCCAGCTGCTTGGTCTGCAGCGAGAGCGACTCGAGCATGCGGGACTCGGACTCCCGCGACGCGTCCAGCCGCGCCTCCAGCGTCTCGATGGTGGTGCGGTCGTTGGCCGAGTCGAGCGCCTTCCACTCCGTCACCTCCAGGACGCGGTGGGCGCGGTCGCGCTCCTCCCGCACCTTGCGCAGCTCGCCGCGGAGCTCGGCGACCTGCTGCTCCATGTCCGGCCGGACCGCCTGCATCCGGCTGTTGAAATGCTGCACGGCGATCGGGGCGAGAGCTCTCAGGCCATAACGGTGCCGCGGTTGGCAATGCGCTAAACTTTTAGGCATGTGGGGGAAGAGGAGGATAAAAGAGGGAGGTGCATCCCGCGTGCGTTCGTAGGGTTTGGTAAATATGTGGCTGGGAATTGGGAGCCTAAATTTGGGCGTGATGACAAGTTGAGACGGTTGCTTAGCTTTGGTTTAGGAACATGTGAAAGTTCTGGTTTTTCATCAACAAAAGATCACGGCCGAGACTTCTCTGAATCACTGAAGAAACAAGTCAATGAATTGCACTAACGGAGACAGACAGATAACTGTTACAGTTAACACAACTGGTGGCACTGATGAACAATGAAGTATAGCACGGAGGGATGAAGTTCCTTTGGCACATTAAGTCAACACATGCACGGCACAAAGAGGACTACACGCGGCAGCAATGAAACCAAATTTATTTTGTACTGGAATGAGCAGCAAGCAAACTCGACCGAACAGCCTGTGTGCATGGTTTTCAGGTTCAGGTTGCATTGTCACCTGTCCATCCATATGGTGCACCTGAGGCTCTTCCCCTGCAGCAGCAGGTCGAAGGCCGTGTTGATGTCCTCGAGGCCGACCTCGTGGGTTATGAACTTGTCCAGCTCCAGCTCCTGTCATGTCCAAATAGACCACAACACATGTAAAAATCTCTGAATCAAAACCTCTCGAACATCGACAGTCTGATGAGTGTCACCTTGTTCAGGTACTTGTCGGCGAGGATCGGGATGTCCTGCTTGGGCTTCACGCCTCCGAAGAGCGACCCCATGACGCACTTCCCGTGGAGGATCTCCAGCGAAGATATGGTGAGAGGGGCGCCGTGCATCTCCACCCCGAGGATGATCGTCTTGCCCCATCCCTGCGTCGGCAGAGCCATGTCAGGAAGTGAAATCCATCTTTGCATGACAGAGGGACGAATGTGTGTGTGTGTGCGCGCGCGCGCGCGCATACCGGCCGGGAGCTCTGGAAGGCATCGTTCATGAGCGCCGCCAGGCCGATGCACTCGAAGCAGTAGTCGGCGCCGCCGTCGGTCATCTCGATGATCACCTGTTTATCATGGAAAAAACAGGTGTCTAAGCGCACGATTTCGACGCAAGCATTGACCAGATCACGAGGCCTGCCACCGGTGAAACAGTCAAACAACACAGACAGAAGGTCACCTGGCTCACAGTTTTCTCCCCAAGTTCTTTCGGGTTGATGTAATGTGTCACGCCGAACTTCTTTCCTGAAACACGAAGCAGTGGTTCAGACGTGTCAGACAACAGAACGGCTTAAGTATTCAGAGCAGTTTTCGGAGCAATTTCATGGCGTGAAACGGAAGAAGGCCTTGCCGAGCTCTTGTTTATCGGGGTTCAAGTCCACGCCGATGATCTTCGACGCCCCGCAAATCCTGGCGCCTTCAGCCACCTGACAACGAGATGTTGGCCAGTAAATTTCCGCAATGGAGTACTACAGCACTACAGTAGCAGGAATAAGATTACCGCCAATCCCACGGCGCCGAGGCCGAAGATAGCAACCGAAGATCCCGGCTCGACCTTGGCCAGCTTCCATGCCGCTCCGACCCCTGCCAGACATGAGACATTTCAGGCGACTCTACTACTAAGCAGTTCCAGCGAGAAGTGGAGGAGTATGGTGGGTGTGCTGACCGGTGGTGGCGCCGCAGCTGAGGAGGCAGGCGGTGGCCGGCGGCACGGCGGGGGCGACCTTGACGACCTGGGTCACGTCCACCACGGTGTACTCGCTGAAGCTGGACACGCCGAACAGGTGGTGGATGGGGTTCCCATCGCCGTCGTGGAAGCGGGTGGTGTCGTCGCGGGGCATCCCCGGGCGCACCGCGAACCGGTACTTGGAGCACACGTTGCTCCGCGGCGACCTGCAGTCCGCGCACTCGCTGCACTGCGCCAGGAACGTCGGCACCACCGCGTCCCCCGCCGCGAAGCCCTCCACGTGCTCGCCCACGCTCTCCACCACCCTGCACTCACGGATCGACGGTCACCAAAAACATAAATTTGCGTGACTTCACATCAGTCCGAGGAATACAAAAACAGTCTTAAGTCTCGGTCGACGCTATCCGTGAGATCTTACATTGAGATTTATGCAAAAAAAATATTCAGTTTTTTCGTTTCTCTCATACATGTTTGTCACTTAGCCACACCCATACAAAAACTGTCAAAAGTTACAAACGGCCAAGCAAAGTGTGCGAAAAAGTTTCGAGAATACTCACGTAAAAACCACAGATTTGTGTGACCTCACATCTGCCCGAGAAATAGAAAAACTGTCAAAAGTTTCAAACGGCCCAGAAAAATGTGTGAAAAAAATTCCAAGAATACTCTGGGAATGATTGATTGAATTATCCAAAAAGAAAAAAAAACAATTTTTTTGGCCGATCTCATTTGCCAGCTCAAGCATGCCGTAGTCAATGACATGCGGGCCCTGTTCATCATAGTTCACTTTAACCTACTAGCCAACCCAATCATGGCTATTCAGTTAAAGAATCCGAGTCTTCATCCATTACTAAATATAAGGTGTATTATTTTTTTTTAAAGTCAAACTTCTGTACCTTTTACCAAGTTTATTGACAAAAGTATCAATATCCACAATACCAAACCGTTGTCACTAGATTCACCGTGAAATATATTTTATATACTACATAGTTAGTATTGTAAATCTTTATATATTTTGCTATAAATTGGTCAAACATAAAAAATGCTTGACTTTAATTTGTTTTTGAATAGCCAAATAATGTGATAACAATATTATTTTCTAAATACCATAATAACATGCTAATACCAGATAATGTGATAATATTACAACATATGTGAGTGTCGGGTCTCTATCAAAACCATGCCCATGTAGACAGGAAAGCACCTCAAACGGTCTGAAGAACTAAACTTACCTCGTTTTGAAAGTTGAGACACTACGGCTTCATGGGTTTGAAGTTGAGGGGCAAATTATTTCAATAAAGATGAGGGACGAAAAGTATGATTTTCTCTTCATCTATCGGTTGCATAGCGAAGCTCCATTACAACTATGATGGCAAAGCCCTACAAGGCGGTGGTGTACTGTGTCCATCGTGAGACTTAGTAGTACACAGAAAAATTGAGGGAACGCGAACAGTTACTTAAGGGAATTTATTGTTTTTTCAACTTTACTGTTCACCAACTTTTCTAATTTTGTTTTCAAGTCATAGTAAGGGCTGGCCATAAAAAGATCACATTATTTTTTACTAAAGTTGCCGCGGGCCTCTGCATTAAGCGATGCACACAACCATTACATGTTCTATATTTATACTACAAAAAACTTACTAAAGTTTACCCCGGCCTCTGCATCAAATTTACAAAGTTCGCCCACTTTTCTAAAGTTTTCTTTAGCATTACTGAAGACTTAGAATAGTTTTTTTCTAAGTCTTTATAAGGACGCACTTGATATTTCTTGGTGGAGGTGCACTTTCCTATTAATTAGTTTGTTGACAATTATGTACTGTAGATGATATTCACACGTTCTTACAATGAAAGAAGATATGCAGTACACTGGAAGCAGCAACTTTCTCGTCTGTTCCTGTCAAACAAACAGTGCCGGGCAATGTACATGGCAAGAAAAAGGAGGACGGTGAGAGGTGTGTACATGTGCCGATTTGGGTCGAAACCCATGATGCGCCGTGCAGGCTTGACTTGCAAGATCAACGCCGGAGACTAACGCGCGGAATTTTCAAAGAGAAGAACGCGCGGCACTACAGTTGTACGGGCGGGCAGACAGGGATGGGGAACGGAGGAGCGCTCACCCGAACGCTTCGTGGCCAAAAATCCTCGGGAAGACGCCGGGGAAGTCCTGCAAACGCACGGGCAGTAGCAGACACGCGTCATAAATGGCGCTCCCACGTGTGTCGCGTCGGCGGTGGTCCTGCCTCTGCGGCCGCGTGAGCTGCCGTGCGGCTCCACGGCGCGGCAATGGCGGACGCACGCGCGCGGCGGAGCGGAGATGATGGATGGATGGATGGATGGATGGAGCGCGTACCTTCATGCGCCAGAAGGTGACGTCGCTGTGGCAGAGCGAGGTGCAGACGATCTTGAGCCGGAGCTCGTGCGCCTTGGGCGGGTCCACGACCACCTCCTCCACGGCCAGAGGCTCGCCGGCGGCCCTGCACACGGCCGCTGCTCGCCGCCGTGGCAGCACGGTTAGCCATACGCCCATGCATGAGCATGGCGCGCACGTACGCGGGAAAAGACGGAGCGGAATCACTACTAGGGGTCGGGCTGGTTGGTGCGGAAAGGCCTGGGGAATTACCTCTGCAGCGGATGGGCTTGGGGCGCTTGTCCTCCATCGGCGACGGCGAGAGAAGACGAAGTTGCGGATGGGGCGTTTCGTTGGAGCGTTCGAAGGGAGCTCGGGGTGGAGGGAGGCCTGCAGGATAGCTAGCGCCCTGTTTATATATGGACGGATGGAGTTTCTGCACCCGAGTCCATATGCACCCTCACGAACAGTAAGGTCTCTTTTGGCTCATAGGATAGGATTATCGTAGGAATAGAAATCTTGTAGGAAATGAGATGACATGTATCTCAAATTCTATGACTATGAATATGAATCAAGATGACATTTGGTTGACACCAAAAGAATTTTTTCATTGAGTCTAGGCTCATTTTTATTTTCCTATGAAATGTGGAGGATAGGAACCAATTCCATGTAGAAATAGGAATCCATTCCTATAAACCAAAGGGCTCTAAAGGAAAAAATCCTATAAGAATTCTATCCTCTAGAATTCCTATGAAATTCCTACAAACCAAACGAGGCCTAAAACCGAAAAGGATAGTAATTTTTTTAAATCTGATTTTTTTTGAGACAAACTTTGGCGAATTCTGAATATGCATGTGAAATTTCATGGAAAATCAACATTCCAAAAATGCTGCTGTAAAAAAACAAAATTGATGCTATGTGAAGGAGACTTTTTGGATCGTCAATTTTGTTATTTTTACGCAGCATTTTTGGCACGTTGTTTCTTCATGAAATTTTGCATGTGTGTTCAGAATTTGTCAAAGTTTGTCTCCAAAAAATGTTCATGCTTTTTTCTAAAAAATACTATTTTTTATTTACAGGAGTACGTGTAAGCTCAGGTACAGAAGGGTACTTTTGTGAATGGACCTGCATTCATCTTCGAAAGCGCCACAAAGGCCCAAGGGTATCTGCGCCAGAATACCAAATAGATGTCGATTATTTACCCTTGGGACCGGAGAACCATATCTTGACCACACAATTCGCCTTCATATTGTGTAGCTGGCTACGAAAGTAGCAATAAAACGGACGAGATATGATGAGAAAAATCATTCGAGGAGCAACACATACGCTCTACAGCCCGTAGCCCTGTGTCCTTCCCCTCCCCCCCCCTCCCTGCGCGGGCGACCCGGGTGCCCAACCCCTAGCCGCCGCCGAACCCAACACCCACCTCCTTCCTCTCCTCCCGCCGCCGGGCAAAGCCCGCGCGGTGCCGGCGGCGGCGGGATCTCGTTTGACCTCGCCTGGAACAGGGGCCGCGGGGGGCTGCTTCTTCGGGCGCGGAGGCGGAGCTCGGCGGCCGGCGCGTCGGGTGTCGCGCGCTGGTGGTCGGTGCGAGGCGGCGCGGCCTGCTGCCCGATGGCGGCACGCCACGGTGGAGCGCGCGGGCCGGTGGCGGCGCAGTGTTCTTCGCGGCGGTGCTTGTTCTGGTCAGATCCACGCCGGCTGATCTGAGGCGGCGGCCTCGCTGGGGCGGACGGCGCTCCTTCGGCTGCAGGGAGTGCTCGTCAGTGAGATAGACCGGATCTCCTCGGCTGCGCGGGCAGCGAGGTCCCGATGGGCGCTGGTCATGGCGCGGGGAGGCCCCGGGCTCCCCTCGTCAGATCGGAGGCGATCTGGTCCGCTCGTGTTGCATGACCTTCGGCCAGCCTGGATCTCCGGCGTGCACGCGCCTGCTGATGTTGTGTCTGGTTCGGAGGTGGCAGCAGGGTGCTTGGCCGGGGGAAACCCTTGGCCGCCGGTGGCGGTCACGGCGTCGATGGTGTCCCGGACGCCATTCCCTCCTTGGTGGCGGCGCCGAGGCTAAACCTCCCCTGCCTCTCCCCTTCCCCTGTGCCGGGGTGAAAACCCTAGCCCTGGTGGCTAAGCGGCGGCGGCGCCACAACGTCGTCACCTTTTTGAAGGCGCCGACTTAGGCATGGGGATGCTGGGTGTGCATGGCGACCTTATCTGGTTCCTGGCGGCGGCCTGTCTGATTTACCGCGTCGCTGCTCCGGGCATGTCTCGTGACTGCGATGAAATCTATGAAAGCTTACTCTCCCCCTTCCGGTTTAGGGGCGTTCTCAATTTTATTTTATTTTTGTATGACCATATTTATTTTGCACGTCATTATTTGTTTGGACCTTGAAGTGCATTAAATCGCTGCATCAATGATTAAGAAAAAACTAACCAATGTACTCCGCAATGGAGGGAGTATTTAAAAAATTCTTAGTCATTAATGGTAAGGCATGCATGAGTCGCAAGGAACGCATTGGTAAATATTTTTTTAGAAAAATGAGTGCACTAATTAATTACTTTGGCAAAGTGCGCAAATTATTTTACCACTCACCATCTCTCTAGGCCGGCACTCTAAACCGGAACGGAGGAAGTAGAATTAAAGATCTTCTAAAAGTGTTAAAAGTTGCCTAAGTTTTACGAATGATGATAATATATTTTAGAGAATTTGCTAAAATTTGAGGCTTTGACATGTAGTGTACTTTCGCAACCAAATTGCAACCCTAAGGGCAACGTCAACGCGGATCACCAAACGGACAACACAAATGTTCGCAGATGGGGAGCGGGGCGCCGGCCATCCAAGAGTCACCAAATAAAAGTGGACCGATTTTTATTGAGTTTTTGAAATAACTTTTGCATGACAAAAGTACCTAAAAAATAACTAAATCATATGCTATCTCTCCCTGTCTGAGGTGAGGCGACAGGCATGGAACAGTTCATCCTCGTCGCCCTTGGCGGCCGGCGTGAACGAGACGAAGTGACGACGGATACCTCTTTGACGCGAACAAGTAGCAAAGTGACGCGAAGAGCATCATTATCGTGCTGCTCTCACGCGTCATCATCCTCCGCCACGAGCCCCTCGAAGAGCCGGTTGGGCTCCGCCTCACGGCATGTACAATGATGGCATATTGATCATGACAAAAAATAATTTGAGACATCTACGTTTATTTTTTCTCCCCAATGCAAGCTACCACTAGTGAGCATCATTAAAAAAAATAGAAAATAAAGACTCTAGTACACATGCATCTCTACTTTTTATTCCAACATTTTCAGTTTTTGTCACCGGACCACACTTTTTCTCTTCAAGCACCCGTCTCCTGAAGAGGATCTCGCTTCCCTATCCGAACCTACTTTACGTCATATCCGATCCTACATGGCATGCGAGGCATCATTTTGAGACTATGTATTGTACATACACTGAGGCGAAGTGGCTGGCGCTCGCAGTGGATGGCGGGGGCGCCATGCCGACTCGAACACGGCCCGATTGACCCCTACGATTGCCTGGTCCGCCTCAACCATGGTCGCGCCGACAACTCCAAACGCGCGCTCCGCCTTCAGCCAGTCCTCCCTCAGCCGGCGCTCCTCCAGGAGCTTGAGGTTGTGGTGCCGCCCCACTAACAGCTGTCTGAACACGGACACCAACATCTGATCCATCGGTGTGAGTGCCTGCTCCTCCTCCACCTACTCTTTCGCCACCTCCACCAGCACCCGTCCGTAGTGATACCTCGCAGGTAGCATGTTGAACCCCAACACCAGAGGCTCCTGCACCGGTGCGGGCTCATGCTCGTCCTCCTTGGTGATCTCCGCCATGACCAAGAGGGCCTTTCCTCATCCTCATCCTCATTCGTCTAGTCCTCCAAGCATTCCGGAGAGCTCGGATGTTGATCCACATCAACGTGTGCCGCATGCGAGGCCTCCGGGCCGTGAATCTCTGCCACGATTTCGAAGCGGCTCACCGTCCTGATGCTCCTGTACCACATGGCAAAATATCGGGCCACGTCGACATTTGAGAATGCGAAGGGGTGAAGGGGTACTGGGCGCAGCGCTTGGCAACATTCGCCATGCCTAGGTCCTTGTGGACACAACGCTCGCGGAGGCTTGGGCTCTGCATCAGTCCAAGTCCTCCAAGGAGACGGACGCTCGCTGCCAACACCGGCTCAATAAGCAGCTCTCCTCGTAGTTGTGTTGCTCGAGTTGAAGCGCGAGCTTCGCTTCAAGACCGACGAGAGGCGTTGCAAGGCAGAGGAGCTATGGCGCAAGCGCGACGCCGCGGCCAGAGACGGATGTTGCGGTGGCTAGGGTGCTTTCCACAACTGGCGTGATGACGACAAAACAATGACAGTTATGATGACGACGACGGTCTTGGCAGCCTCGTCGGTAATGCCTACGAGATCACCGTATGATATTTTGTCTTGTTTGTTTCCTTTAGGCTAATTTTGGATAAGTTTGGATGTAATATATCAAATTAGCTTAAATGTCGTCTAGCTGCACGTAAGATATTGGATTCATTTAAATTCTATCTAAACTTCATGTTTGAAATATTTGAAATGAGATTTTTTAATGCTAGTGTTGGAGGACCTGCGCCCGCCTGATGGTTTATAGACTCGTCTGGACGTGTCTACGGACAAATAGGAGGGTCTCATTGATGTTTACCGTTAGAGATGCGCTTACTTCCTCCATTCAAATGAATAGGACATACACATATTTCAAAATTCAACTTTGAACGTAAATTAGAATTGGAAACACTTGACTCTGTAATTTGGTAGAAGATTATAAATACAAGTAAATCATAAACATTGGATCTTATTTTTCTTATACAAGGATTTTTAGTCTCAGTTTAGAAATCTACCATTCTTAACAACTTGCTCCTAACTTCTACCTGTTTTCTCACCATACACACTGTCCACATCAGCAATTATGCCATCTCAGCAAAAAACTAATCCCACGAGGACATGTCATCACTTTCTTGGTCCACCCATGAACCAGCAGCTAACGTACGTTATCGGCCACAAATGCGCCACCAATGAACCAGCAACCCACGTGTTCAAACTATCGATGCATTGTTCTCCCCAAGCGTTTTAGTCTGTTCGTCTCCTTCATAATTGTCTCTTCCTCCATCTTTCATCAATGGTTCCGTTCATCTCCCCCAATCAATAAATCTTTATTGTCTACTACAGTTCTTCTCTTCTTCCCATTATTTATGCGTCTCTCAAAATTGCTTTTGTTGCCGACCAAAGCCCCAATATGGCCGCCGGTGCAGACTATGTTGGCCCAAACCTACACCTCCCTGTTGACCCGACCATAGTGAACCACGCGAGAGCGGCGGCCGCAAGGTGTACTTTGGCGGCTGATGGAGGCCACGCCGAGCAAGGTGTAGTCTACCAGATCCCAATCCAAGTAGTGCCTCTGTCACCCGAGGTAAGATCAGGAAGATGAGGCCGCCCCCATCGTTTCTTTATCAAGATCTCCACATCTGTGTGGTTTCCTCGGAGCCCTGGACATTGCGGCATGTGCAAGACAATTAGAGATGCATATGCGCTTTGCGTTTCTGATGTGTATAACTGTATATACAGGTTGTTTTCATCTTTTTTGTGATTTCTTTTTGAGACTTTAGTGATTGATTTGTGGCCTGAAAATGTGTACAGATTCTAAAATGTACGAATGTGTTTCTGCCAGACGTCTCTACATTTGTGCTTTCGCTTTGAAAAGTGTGGGTTCCTATTATAGATAACGAATCAAAAAATTCTGTTAGTGGTTTTGTCAGGCCTCAATGCAGGTTTCATGCTTCAAGGTGTTTGTGTAGAGTTGGGCTTAGCCTTAGTTTTCAGTGAAACTCGTATGCCCAGCCCAAGGATTATCAGGTCGCGTGAAGAAGAGAAGAACCTGCTCCGACGAACGCGATTGGCCAGCGCAAAGCTTGATCCCGATTGGCTGCCCCGAATAGTGTGCCTGTGATGATGTGTCTATCGCCAGGGATCGCCCTTTGCGCGACTCGTAATGGGTTTGATTTTTCTTCGTCGTAAAATGGATCAAGGTGTACAATGCAAGCTAATTTCTATTTAGGCGCACTAACACCGTGGGGCTCACAAATTAGCATGAAATCTCTTTGTTTTTTGCTACATTGCACTTCTGATAGACAATCAAATTGTATTATGTTCAATTATTATGAGACAAATCTCATCAGATGCCATTACTAAAGGGAATATATGCCATCTGATTAATATGATAAGAACTTTTTCACTGGGCCTAGGCTAATGTTTTTTCCCTTTGAAATTGAAGGGTTTGTTATTATGTTTTTTTTCGCGGTAGTTTCGTTAATATACCACATAGGAATAGGAATATGAATATATTCCTACAAATCAAAGAGCCACATAGGAATTTCTCCTACAAAATCCCTATCCTCTAGAATCTCTATAAAATTCATGTAAATCAAAAGGACGCCTAGGACAGAGATGCCAAATTTACAAAGATAAAAACAGAGAGAGACCCCGGCATTGGTGTTTCCCCGCTTAAATCTTCGTCTTGGCAACCAAACAATGGCACCCATGCCCAGACAAGCACACGATAATTCATGATGGCAGGTTTTGAAAGAACAGGATGCCACGATGGCACAGCGTCCGGTCACAATAGCCATCGTAAGCTTTGATGTTCTAGCAGCACCGGTGAATAACAATAATGCTAGACCTAGGTACGTCTACGAACAGGTTTACGTAAACTACCTAATTAAACCCTTTCCTCCGGAAAAAAATTATATAAGACCAGGTCTTACGGTTAGCAGATGAGACCCGTCCTGATAGATGACACGTGTCATTCACAAATCACAAAGCATCTAATCTCCCCCCCCTCGAGGAGGGTGGGGGATACTTTGTGATTTGTGAATGCCACGTGCCATTCATCAGAATGGGTCTCGCGTGAGACTTGGTCTCATAGAATCCCCCCCCCCCCACCCCCCATTTTCAGGGGTGTGGGCCCTAGCCTCCCCCAATCTCTAATCAAAACTCCCCAAGTTGATGATTACGTCAGTCACGTAATAGTCATTACGTAGATGTAGCATTACTCGGTGAATAAACACAAGCAACAATTTTATTTAGGAAACAAGCAACAGTTTTATTCTGCATCAGCCAGCCCTGGACCAACATTTTCACCCATGTTTCTTCACACCTCCAGCTTGTCCATCCAGATGATGCACCTGAGGCTCTTCCCCTGCAGGAGCAGGTCGAAGGCCGTGTTGATCTCCTGCAGGCCCACTTCGTGCGTGATCAGCTTCTCCAGCTCCAGCTCCTGCATCCACCCACGCAAAACACATTTTTCAGCTCCCAAACTCGTGGAAACAATGGGCATCAGCTCAGACCCACGAGATATCATATCATATGACCTTGTTCATGCATTTCTCGGCGAGGATCGGGATGTCGGTCTTGGGCTTCATCCCCCCGAAGAGCGACCCCATGACGCACTTGCCGAAGAGGAACTCGATGGACGGCAGGCTGATCGGCTTCCCGTCCTTCTCCAACCCGAGGATCACCGTCTTGCCATTCCCCTGCTTAGCGCTTCTGAACGCCTCGGTCATGACGGACGCGGAGCCGATGCACTCGAAGCAGTAGTCGGCTCCCCCGCCGGTCATCTCGATGATCACCTGAACTTTGTCAAGAAGCGAAATGAGAACGACTGAAACAAGCATCCGTTGAGTTCAGATGTGTATTGGTAGTACTACCATTGTTCCGTTTTGTACTGCCCTCGTAGTACCAAATTCTTACCTGGCTGAGTGGGCTCTCGCCGAGTTTTGACGGGTTCACGAAATCTGTCACGCCGAATTTTTTCCCTGCAACAGGAGTAGATACCATTTTGAAATCAACCAAATGTGTTCTGAATCGGTGTTCCGTTCCTCTGGAGGAAAAAAAGACGACTTGCCGAGTTCTTCTTTGTCAGGGTTCAAATCAACACCGATGATCTTGGCTGCTCCGCACATCTTTGCGCCTTGTGCCACCTTGCCACCCAAAAGTTGTTTACATCAGGTTTCAGCACCAACCAACTGAAATCTACTAACCGCTTATATTTATCAGAAGACGACGAAGAAAAAGAAGCAGCAGCCTGCGTCACGGCACCAGCTTACCGACAATCCCACCGCTCCGAGCCCGAAGATGACCACCGACGATCCAGGCTGCACCTTGGCCAACCTCCACGCAGCCCCGACCCCTGCATCGGCAATGCAACGTGAGAGTTCATCTTCTTTACTCCATCAATCTTACAGTGCTAGCTAGATATTCTCTGTGAGGCGGGCTCACCGGTGCCGGCGCCGCAGCCGAGGAGGCAGGCGAGCTTGGGCGGCACGGCGGGGTCGACCTTGACGACCTGGTTGACGTCGACGACGGTGTACTGGCTGAAGCTGGAGACGGCGAGGAAGTCGTGCAGCGGCTCCCCCTGGCTGTCCCTGAAGCGGGTGGTGCCGTCGCGGCGCATCCCGGGGCCGACGACGAACGGCAGCGCGGAGCACATGTTGCTCCCCGCCGACGCGCAGCCGCCGCACGAGTCGCACTGCCCCAGGAACGTCGGCACCACCGTGTCCCCCGCCGCGAACCCCTCCACGCGCTCCCCCACGCTCTCCACCACCCTGCAACGCAACGCAGCACCGTCCAATCTTATAACACGTTCAACGTCGTCGTCCCCGGCCGCCTTCAGCACCAGGATCTGAGGAGCTTACCCGTACGCCTCGTGACCTAAGATCCTTGGGAACACGGGCGGGAGCGGGAAGTCCTCCTGCCAGATCGGAAGTACGTGTCTGAGTTAGCAAGTGTGCACTGCTTCTAACTGAATCTTTGGACGTGAGCGTGTAGGAGGTACCTTGCCGCGCCAGAAGGTGATGTCGGTGTGGCAGAGGGAGGTGCAGAGGACCTTCATGCGGATCTCGTACGCCTTGGGTGGATCCACGACGATGTCCTCGATGACGAGAGGTGCGCCCTTGGCTCTGCTCACCGCCGCTGTTTGCAACACGGATAAGCTCTTCCTTGCTTGAAGTAAAGAAAAAGATGGCAGCTGGAGCATGCATGAGGAGTCTCACAATTACTACCTTTGCAACGGATAGGGGCTGCGAGGCTCTGATCCGCCATTGAGACTGGAGGCCGGAGAAGATGGCTGACCAGAGGAGCACTTGGACAAGTACCACGGACGGAGCAAGGTCTGAGAGTGACGAGCCGCAGTACCCCCCTAGCTAGCTGGTAGCAGCACTACTTATACGCAGGCACACCGGCGGAGAGTGCGGTGGCTCAAAATGGATAGCCGTCGAATTCAGTTATTATTACTCGTTTTCTTTAGGGCTAGTTATTATTACTCTCTTCTGTGAATTGTCAAACTTTTTAGTCTTCTCGGCCCAAGGCGGCAAACTGACGAAGACAGCCCATCATCATCCAACAGAAAATGGGGGGGAAACCCGTCTGAATTCTGTACCACATCGAGACATACAGTGTTACTTACCTTCCCATTAAGCATGAAGGAGAAGGAGACTGCTGTGTTACTTGCTTGATTGCGAGAAGGAACCACATCTCCGCTGTACGAGTGCAGTGCTTGGTGACAAGTCAATGAAAGAACGGCGGCCATGGAAGAAGATAAGATCCATATCTCGGCGGCTTATCTGCTTGATCACAAAACCGCGCAGGTTAATCGCGAGCGCGACGGTACTGGCGAGACGTCCTTGGCACCATCAACGGAATAATAAGAAGATAAGAGGCAAATGCGCACACGGGTGCTCGTCCTCCGGAGGAGTGTCAACCAAAAATGCTACATCGACGGGCCTAATACGGGGCTTTTACGGGCCCTTCCTTTCAACTAAACTCCCTCCGCCCCCGCCCCTCCCCCCCTCCCCTGATTTTCAGGGTGATGGGGCCCGCCCTCTTCCTTTGTCCAATCACACCCTTCCAACTTAAATTCTCCCTGTAAAATGCCCGTAAGAGACCGTTGATGTAGCATTGCTGGAGTATCAACTATAACTATTAGAGCAACTCTAATGGACCGACTCATTTCGTCCGCCCGCGTCCGTTTGAGTCGGCGCGGATAAAAGTGGTGATTCAACGCGCCTATCCAAATGAACGCGCGTCCATTTTTGTCCGCGGGCGACCCATTCCCGGCCTAATTTTAAGATTTGCGTCGGTACGGACACGACATGAACGCGCGCGCCTACTCCTCTCCCCGGGCCGCGTGTCGATGGGAGCCACCATCATTTTCTCCCAAAAACACTCCCGCCGCGCACGCTCCCGTCCTCAACCAGCCATGGACGACGCCATCGACCTCGCCGCCGGCGGCGGCCTCGCCTTCCTCGCCTCGTCCGGCGCCGCCGCCCCCTCCGGAAAATACAAGCCTCGTGCCCCGCGCAAGACCGCCACCGCGACCAAGCCGAAGAAGACGCTAACGCCCGAACAGCGGGCAAGGGAGTCGACCAAAAGGAAGGGCCGGAGGCACGCCACAGATGCGAGGGATGAGGCCGCCGCGTAGGCCGCCGTCGTCGCCGCCGCGCAGCAGGAGTTCACCAACGCCCGCGTCGCGGCGGCAACGAGGGAGGCGCTTTACATGCTAGAGGTAAAACCCTAGCCAGCACAGCCTCGTCCAAGCCGCCGTCGCCGCGGCCAGCACCGGCTCGTCGGCCCTTCCTCGGATGGTGCTGCCCGACTCACCTCGCGCGTCGGCTTGCAGCCCGATCCCCGGCTTCCACGTCTACCCGCAGGCCTCCTGCCTCTTCGGGGAGTGCTCGCCCGACGTGAGCGTGGTCGCGCCTTCCACGCCCACGCCCGCGCCCATCGACCTCAACGCCACCCCGGTGGTCGGTGACTCGTCATCCGGCGGCACGAGGAAACGCACGCGGCAGACGCTGGCCGGCGGGCTCCCAGACGCCCGTAATCTGTTCGAGGAAATGCCGTCCGCCGTCGAGGAGGACTACTTGCAAAACCTCATCTTCGAGGATGGTGCGTCGGGCGCTGGCTACAATCCCGACGAGACACAAAGCCAGGACGGCCGCGGGACGTTCACGCCGGTCGCTGGCTATGATCCCGATCAGGCGGCCTTCATGCGTGATCAGGTCGGCATCGACCTGGATGGCTTCCCCCTCGACCACGAGTTCCCGGACGACTACGGGCTAGAGGAAGAGGACGAGTGCGACATCAAAGTGCAGCCTTTGTTCGAGGACGAGCTCGCCAACCAAGCTGCCGGTCCTAAGCTGAAGCGCAAGAACAAGCGCACGAAGACGTACACAGCTGTCGAGGACAAGCTTCTTTACGAGTGTTGGCGAGACATTGGACAAGACCCCAAGACGGGCGCTGAGCAAAAGCATTCAACCTTTTGGACTCGTGTCCACCGAGAGTTTCATGAGCGCAAGAAGTTTCCAACTTACCAATTTGAGAGCACGCGCGGGTGGGTCGCCATTTCCAAACAGTGGAGGGTGATCCAACAAGAGTGCAACAAGTTTTGCGCCACCCTTGAGGGCGTCAAGGCCTGCCCCGTGAGCGGCATCAGCATGCAAGACATGGTATGATAGCAAGCAAACCGCCCTTTTTGTGTCATCAAGATCATTTTTTGCGTGTTCATTTGCATATCACTTGCCCATATGCTTGCATGAAAATATTTTGTAGACATTTCAAGCTTTGGAGGCATTCAAGGTTCAACACAATGACAAATGCTTCAACCTCTTCCATTGTTATCGAGTCATCAAGGACGAGGAGAAATTCACAGGGGCGGAGACGGGGGGCGAGCAGGGGCTAGACCCCTGCCAATCGCCCCCCCCCCCCCGACTAACAATTTCTAGCAGGTAGTAGTAAGGTAGTATACTGTAGATGTGCTAATTGGCCGGAGATAATCACATCATTAGCCCATATAAGATTATTTTTCTAGGAAAATTAGCCCATATAAGTACTAATATAATAACTATCCTAGACCGAAGCCCACTAGCCCATGTCATTGTCATGTGGTTGTGGCCTTTTGTTGTTTGCCCCATGGGATCGATTCTTTGATCGTGTCCTTGCACTAGGGTCTAGGGCGTTGTTTGCAGCTGTCGCCCAGCCGCCGGCTGCCCGGCTGCCGCAGACGCTCCTGCTTAGGTAAGGCGCTTACCACGCCGTCGCCCCTACCCTATTGGCTACATTAATCTGTTGTCTTTGTCCGTTGTTTGTCCAGTGTCTAAGGACTAAGGCAGGAGGAGGAGGCTTCATTAGATCAGAATCTTACTGGAAGAAACGGAGATTAGATAGAGGAAGGTACTAGCTCGTACTTGTAACAATCAGTTATTATGAATTAAAATCATATTGTTCTAGTATGGTGTGTTAGTGTTGACTATAAAATAGTGAATTATCTATTAATCGCAGTGGTTGCATTAGGATATTGGATCTACACAATTTAGCAACTGAACAAACGATCAAAGAAATTGGCTCTGCCATACATCCTTGCTACTTCACGCTCTTCCAGCAAATTTTGGCGATCAATTCCGGATTAGATCAGAGGCGACGTCGGCGTGATCATGAGCTCGTTAATTCTCCGGCCAACTAGCCAAGGTTAGCACAACTAACAACTGCTTGCTCATCTCGATCGGTTCCCACCTTATACCTATCAAATTTGTACATCAAATTTCAATTCTTTTAATTATGTGACTTGCAATGTCATTTTTAAGATTTATATTTATCAAGAGAAAAGGGTCGCCAAACACCAAAAATATTATTTCAGCTTAATTGTGAGGGCATGTTTTCAAAGTAAAATGAGAGACGACTTGCTCGAGCATTGCATGAAAACTTGCTTCGAAAGGAATTTAGAACTGAATTCTCTTCTAATGAAATTGTTAATATACTTTATGTTATTAAAAATCACCGAGATTATACAACTAATTCAAATGTAGCCACGACATGTCTATACTCTATAGCAATGAAGCGGAATTTTTTTCCAACTTTGCTTCACGCCCCCTATGTTCAAATCCTGACTCCGCCCCTGGAAGTTCAAGGCGCAATATGCCGCATTCAAGGCACGTGGGGGGAAGAAAGCCATAGAGGATGTTGGGGAGGGTGAGCCGGCACGGCCGCGGGGGAAGACCAACTACAAGAAGGAGGACAAGCGAGATGCGGCCACCAACGCCTTGATCGCAAGTGTGAACGACATGATGAATAAGAAGGACTCAAGGGAGGAGGAACGCCGGTGTTTTAAGGCAGAACAAATGGATGCTTTCATGGAGATCCAAAGGAGGAGGCTTGATCTGGACGCCGAGAAGCAAGTCAAGATGTTCGAGCTCGAGGCGGAGAATCAAGCCAAGATGCTAGAGATCAAGGTCGCCAACGCCAAGACCAAGGCGAAAGAAGTGGCTCTCGCGAGCATGATGACCGGGGTGGAGACCATGAAGGTGGATCTCAAAACCGTGTCGCCAAGGAAGATGTCGTGGTTCGAGAAGATGCAGGCCGACATGCTCAAATTCGACGACGAGTGATCTATGGCGGCGAGGGTCATCTTTTTTGTATGCCAACAGGTGTGCCGGCATGACCACGGGAGCCGCGATGGCGTGGTCGAGCTCAAGTCCCACCCTTTTTTGTGTGCTGGCATGTGTGCCGGTCGGCTGGCGAGTGCGCAAGTATGAACTATGGTGATATTTTATGAAGCCGGCATTGTATGCCGGCGCTGGCATGGTGCCGACATGAGACATGGCCGCTGGCATGGTCGGCTGCGGACTTTTTTTATATAAAAGTTGAATGCGCACATGAAATAGATCGACGCGTTGGACACACTGCCGACCCAAAATGCAAAACTAGGCAGACGCCGGACGGGCAACCGACCCAAACGGACAAAAAACCTCAAATACGCCGTCCGTTTGGGTCGGCCTGTTGAAGTTGCTCTTAGCGCGAGCATATGTATGTCCTCATCAAGATGCTAATCTGAATGTAAGTGTATACCGTACGTTATTTACTGTCGAACGTACTACACGTTTTTGCCCGAGTCTTGAAGATAAGAGACACAAGAGAGTGGAGTGGAACAAGCAGTACTGATCCCCCACGGCCAGCACACGCGGACAGCGACGGTTCGTACGTGTGTGTTTGTGTGCGCCCTTCAGCGGCTCATGCATGTGTAAAGCGACCGTAGTTAGTAGGAGTAGATCTGGATCTGGGGGAAGCACGCGTCGTGTCATGTCACACGTGGCTACGCCCTTCTTCTTTTCCAGCAGAGCTCTGCTGCCGCCTGCCGCCTGCCGCTGCCTTCGTCTACGCGGCGACAAAACAAAATGGCCGTCAGCCTGGAGCCAGACGTGGTGCCATGAATGCGGTGCAACTGTGGTCTATATTGTTTCCGATGCCGCCGCCAGCGGTGGCGGCTACGCCCGTCCACGCTCACGCTGGTGCGGTGCTATTCACGGGCTGACCGCTGCTATCACGGCTGCTGTGCCGTCGTTGCCACGCTTGTGCCCAGCTCAGCAAGGAAGGCCGCATGTTCATAAAGCACAAAACAGGTCTACACTGGATTTGTTCTTTTAATTTCTTTTAGAACTAGTAGCAAACACATAAGTAATTTATTACTCACTGCCAACGAAGTGGCCGTTGGGGCTATTTTTCCAAGACATGCAGGAAGACTGCATGTGAATAATATAGGAGTACAAGGAAAGCAATGGGGTACAGTACATGATCTGGCAGATTACAAGATAGGATCATGACAACGACCTAGAAATTGCAAGGAACAGCACTACAACTTACAAAGTCTGTACCAAAAACGACCAATGCCGCAGCAGTCTAAACGCGCCTCACAAACTACTAACAGAAACAAGGCAGTAACCAGAGGCTCGCGCGAACGAGGACCAGAACTACGGATGCAGAGCTATTCATAGTGCTTCCTCGTCACACTCCTTGAGAACATCGTGCATCAAATCATATTAATCCAACGATCTAGACTGCTTTAATGTTAAGCGCTCAACGCGTTTAGCGTGTAGTTAATTTCATGTCAAATATAGTGCGAATCACATAATAACAAGTAAATAATATTGTAATTCCTCTCTCTCAGTTTACAGGGCGTGCCATACTCTTAGATCGTCAATTTGACCAACCTAACACAAGTCATATATTACAAAAAATATATCAATATAAACTTCAGATGTTCTATTTTCAAATGATATATTTTTTGTGTTATATAATTTATATTAGGGTGATAAAATTGGCAATTTAGGTATACGCGTAGGATTTGTAAACTGAAACGGAGGAAGTACTTAATATCCGCATGCATTTAATATACTTCTAAATTAACGTGCATTACACGTACACATTGACTAATCACCGCAAAAACATTTAAACAGCACCCTTGTTAGATTGTTTTGCAACCGCGCCATATGAGTTTAGCTTTGATTCTCCACTGGGCCTTCGTCCGCACCCGAACCAGAGGCCTGCACGGCATACTAGCCATATGATCACACACCTCCAGTTTTTCATGATATCGATGGATGAAAAATAATGTGTCGGTACATGACTCTGAAATTATTGCTCATGGATAGCTTGACGCTGTGCCCACTAGGTTGCCCATAACTACTAGGATCCCCACAAATCGACGATTACTTAGAGTGTTGCATAAACTGAACAGCCAAAGCTCGACATTTGAGGTTTTATCGCCAATCACCGGTAGCGCAACGTCATCATCATGAAGAGCCCAAATGCCCTTCGCTTCGTCCAAGTGTACAAGATATAATCCTTCGTAAACAAAAGATGATGTATATTTGGCGCACTTGGCGCAATCCGGATACCCCTAGATCTGGTCCGGTGCACCTGCATGTTTCAGGAGACACAATAATTTTTCTCATGCTAGCAAAAGTTGCTATGTTTCATATTTTTGATTGTCCTTACTTGATGCATCTGACGGTTTTGTTTGTGGGAGCTCCTAACCGGCGCCTTCACCGCCGGTTTCGCGTTCTGGCGCTCGAAGCGTCGCGCTACTGGGCCGGCCCAGGTGAGCTTCGACCACGACGCGAAAAAGGTAAACATGAAGAAAAAGTGCAAAAGCTGTGTATCGAACTCAAGACCACAGGGATTATTCTGCACTAACGCGACAACCAACAGACCAACCACGTTCTGTTGTTCTTTAACTAGGAAAACGTTGTACTTAACCCTTTTTAGTGAAACATTGACGTAAATTTGAAAATTAGTTGAAAAGTTCATTGATTTTGAAAACGAGTTCAGCATTTTTTTAAAGTTCACAAAATTTAAAAAAATCATCATTTTGAAAAAAGCTTCATCGGTTTTGAAAAAAAGTTCGTCAATTTAAAAAAAAATCATGGAAATCGAAAAAAAAGTTCATCAAAAATGAAAAAATTTCATCAGATTTGAAAAAAGGTTCATTATTTTGAAAAAATAGTTCATCAAATTTGAAAAAATTTCATCAAATTTGGAAAAAGTTCATCGATTTAAAAAATAGTTCATCCAATTTGAAAACAGTTCATCGAAAATGGAAAAAGTCCATTGGATTTGAAAAAAGTTCATCGATTTGAAAAAAAAGTTCATTGCATTTGAAAAAATTTCATCGATTTGAAAAAAAGTTCATCAAATTTGAAAAAATTTCATCGATTTTGATTAAAGTTCATTGAATTCGAAAAAAGATCATGAATTTGATAAAAAGTTTGCGCGTTTAAGGAAAGAAAGAAAAGGAAATGAGAAAAAAAAGGAAAACGGAACAAGAAAAAAAAACGTCCAGAAACTGACCAGCGAACAACATAGATAAAAATTAAAAGAAAGGAAAGAAGTTTACTAGCACAAGTGTCTTGTTATCCTGGTGGTCAGTGCGCTGCACTCTACGGTAATTTTTTGCTTCGATCATATTGTTGGGCTGGCCCAGGGCAGCGAGGGGGTGCGGCGGGGGGTGTGCGTCCGTTTGCACCGATGACTGGAACGGGCGCAACGGGTGCCGTTTAGGAAATGCCTTTGTTTAGGGGGATGTGACTTTAGTGGCCCAGAACTTGGGCGAATTTATGATATATGTTGGGCTGGGCTAATTCTGTTTTCCAATTAAACTGTAATTAGTGTTGGGCTGGGTCAGGTCCATTTCGAGCGTAAGGAGCCTGGACTGTGCAGGCCTGGAGATGTCATGGCAGTTTGAGAGCTCCTAGTCAGCGCTCGCTGCGCTAGCTAGCAGAAGCAACGCTCTCACGCCACCTTGCATGTATCGGCCTAGCTACACGAGTGAGCAACTCTCGCTCGACGAGCCTGATCGCTTCTTCAGGATTTTTGACTAAAAGAAGATTTGTTTAAAAAAGACTTAAAAAAATTTATGTAAAAAAAGACTAAAAAAAGCTTCTTCATGGTTGACTTGGGTGACCAGTTGACCATAGACCTGTTTGACTGTTGACCGTTGATTTTGAAAGAAAAAGTGGGTTCATTTGTCTAGAAAATATTAGTTGATTTGAATCTTTTTCAACGATTTTAAAAAAAGTTCACCGACTTGAAAAATGTACACAGATTGATTTTTTTACAGATTTGAAAAATGTTCACGGATTTAATTTCTTTCGACGGATTTGAAAAACATTTGCCGAATTGAAAAACGTTCGCGGAATGAAGAAAGTTTGCAGATTTGGAAAATGTCATAAATTGGAAATAGTTTAATCAGCGCCTGAAGCACTGAGTAGGATTCGCGTGGCAGTTTAGCCCACTCCTCTCCCTCCAATTGAACCTGAGGTAACGCATGGGCCTAGAAGGCTGTATTGTTTTGGGCCATAGATTAGAGTCCCATCGGGGGGAGCACTGCGGACGACCTTCTGAATTTCTCATCGTTTTTTCCGTTTAGTTACGACGACACGATCTGCTAAAAAAAAGTTACGACGATACGAGACTCGCACAACATCTCTCTCAATCTGAACGCGTCCGTCGTCCAAGTCGTGCGCGCCAACTCATCTCGCTCTTTGTCAATTGCACGTCAGCCCAAAAGGTCAAATCATACTCGTTTTTTTGCGCAAAATCTTACGGACGCAACGGCTTCTCCCCTCTTCTTTTCCGCAAATATTACGGACGTAAGTACGTACGTAACTGAGAAGGCCGCGTTTGCAGTCTCTGGCTGTTCGCCACAAGGATAAGGATCAGCCGTTGCTGTCAGAGAAATAGTGCGCTCATGGCACGAAATATCTCACGCTGAACGAACCCAAATTGCCGCGACGATTAAACACCAGCGGGAGGATGCGCATGCGCCGCCATTCTTTGCGTGCGCGTCGTTTTCGTTTCCGTTTAAAACTCCACTGATAAATTCGAGTGGACGCCCCTGCCCTTGCCCCGGTCAAAGACCAGCCTTTGGGTCAAGGCAGCAGCTTCCCGTGCGTGCTGTCGTCGCCCTGAATTTCGTAAAGCCCGGAAAGCAACTGGAGTTTATTTTAAAGGAAAGCAAAAGAGACACCCGATTACGTCTCCACATGGCCCGTAAGCCGTAACCCTCTCTCCTCCGCGTCGTGTGTAATCTCTCGGGGTGGGGGGTTCGTCTTTAGGCCCGCGCCCCGCTTTCGCACGACACATCTTTTCAGTTACGTGTATTTTCTTGCATTTGCAAGGGAGGATGTAGGCCGATGATACGATACTGGATCGCTTGATGTTCCCTTCTTCTTCGACTGCCTTTTTCTGGGTTCCCGTTGCGGTCTGTGGTCCGGCGTGTGTGGCAGATTGTGTGGTCGTACGGTTTCTTCCTAATGGACGCCGTGGTTGCTTTGCCTCTCACCGGGGCCGTGGAGCTATTAGAGGCGGTGTGCTGCTTGCTTTAATATTTCCATTGTGGATTTGAAATTTTGTCCCATTTCGATACAAATGAAATCTGTGATACTACAAAGTTTAGAGTATCTATAACTGGACTTGATAAATCCGGACATCCCCTTATTTAGGCTGCCGCACGTTCACAACTCAAATGTGGATCCTCAAATCCATGCAACCCATGCACGTCGATTGTACGATACAAATCGTCACAATTCAACAGTTCAAAATAAATAGGACAAAGCAAAATAAGGCATAGTTGAACAATATGGGTATGCCAAAATGAAATCAATATGCGAGCGAGACGGGTCACTCGTTGCCTGGCCAGATCACTTGCCGGATGTCATCCATGCCGCCTGCTCCGAGGCCATTCTTGCGTCCTGTATCCGGGCCGCATGCTCTGTTGCTACCGTAGCCGTCCTCATCGCCTCGTACTCTTTACGGCCATTGATCTCATTCTTCTTCTCCGCAAGACACTTCTTTGCATGCTCATCCAAGAGGTTTTTGTCCGTCAACATGATATTCGTATCCTCCACGTCCCGTGCGAGTTTCAATCTCTCCTTCTCGAGCTCAATCTCTCTAAATGTCTTGGCCTTCTCGAGCTCCCATTTGATCGCTGCCTCTTGCGTCTCCAACTGTATCTTCTCCCTCTCTATTTCCAACTTCTTCTCCGCCCTCTTCCAGTCCCAACCCATTCTCTAATGTTTGCGCATCCAACATGATCTTGTACCTCTCCTCTTTCTTGTTCTCCCGTGGTGAAAAAATGTCCATTCATGTAGAGAACATTTTTGTAGTTGCGGCGTCACAGGAGGCTCTTCCTTCTCCCACTTGTTTCCCATGACTTGACGGTTATCCTTTCGCACGGTGGCTTTTCTATTCTTCAGTACAACATCTTCATCTTCTTCGTCCTACCCACATGATTGGTGGGAGCTTGAGCCATCATTCCTCTAATTGCCGGCCTTGAGATCGACCACAAGTTGTGTCCACTTTGGTCAGTCATTCAAGATCACCAAACAATATAATGGCTAAAACCAAATGGCTTCTTCTCCGTTTCGTGATACACAAGAACGCTACCGCCGTCTAGCAAACAAAATATATATGAGCATGAGAATGCAACAAAAACAAGCATATGCAAATGATGAAAATATGAAGTAATTGAGCTTAGGTGAGTTGCCACTCCCATCCCACTTTGAGGTTGGCCAATCACTTGTGTTAGAAATCTGCGTACTTGTTCACTTCCCCATGAATGCCCCCCAATCGATGTTGGAGAGATGCCACTCCACTTATTGCTTTTGTTCATGACATTCCTTCAAAATCCTCTCCTGTACTTGTTCCCCTTTTGCTCTATGTCGCATATTGGATCCATTGTTGTGGACAACCAACCTTTGACCAACAAGATATCCTCAAAAGTAGAGAATGCCGGACCTCTTGCCTTTGTTGCCGTTGCCTTCTTCTTCTTGCTCGGATTGGGATTTGATGTTGTCCCAACTTCAAATGAAGGGCAATTTGGATCCCCCAATTCGTAGTCCATTTGGGTCGGATCTTGATTATCATTTATCATGTCTGACATGATTAACTCCTAAATGATCATGGTTTCCAAGCATTCATCATGTACGAAACGAACCAACGAACATTGAACATGTCATATGCAAAATTAATCGGGCAGGAGCCTGGGCTGCCCACGACCTGTTCGATGGAATGACACAACAAGTATCCACTATGTTCTGAGATTGATGTTGCTATGACTTTGTTATGCTTAATGCTTGTCACTAGGGCCCGAGTGCCATGATTTCAGATCTGAACCTATTATGTTTTCATGAATATATGTGAGTTCTTGATCCTATCTTGCAAATCTATAGTCACCTACTATGTTTATGATCCGGCAACCCCGAAGTGACAATAATCGGGACCACTCCTGGTGATGACCATAGTTTGAGGAGTTCATGTATTCACCGTGTGTTAATGCTTTGGTCCGGTACTCTATTAAAAGGAGGCCTTAATATCCCTTAGTTTCCGCTAGGACCCCGCTGCCACGGGAGAGTAGGACAAAAGATGTCATGCAAGTTCTTTTGCATAAGCACGTATGACTATATTCGGAATACATGCCTACATTACATTGATGAATTGGAGCTAGTTCTGTGTCACCCTATGTTATGACTGTTACATGACGAACCACATCCGTCATAATTCTCCATCGCCGATCCAATGCCTACGAGCTTTCCATATATTATTCTTCGCTTATTTACTTTTTCGTTGCTATTGTTACGATCACTATAAAACACCAAAGAAATTACTTTTGCTACCGTTACCTTTTACCACCGTTGACACTACTATCAGATTACTTTGCTACTAAACACTTTGCTGCAGATATTAAATTTCCAGGTGTGGTTGAATTGACAACTCAGCTGCTAATACTTGAGAATATTCTTTGGCTCCCCTTGTGTCGAATCAATAAATTTGGGTTGAATACTCTACCCTCGAAAACTGTTGCGATCCCCTATACTTGTGGGTTATCAAGACTATTTTCTGGCGCCGTTGCCGGGGAGCATGGCTCTATTCTTTGAGTCACTTGGGATTTATATCTGCTGGTCACTATGAAGAACTTGAAAGACGCGAAAACAAAAATTTATCCCTCAACTACGAGGGGAGGTAAGGAACTACCATCTAGCTCTGCACTTGATTCACCTTCTGTTTTGAGTAAGCTTGCGACACCTAAACCTGCTTCTGCTATTAATTCTGATATGTCGCATATTATTGATGATGTCACTTCTGTTATGCATGATACTTATGATGAAACTACTTCTATTCTTGATACTACTGTGCCACTTGGTGAATTTCTTGATGAACAACTTGCTAGGGCTAGAGAGAATGAAATTATTGAAACCGATAATATTGATGAAAGTGATGATGAAGGCTCTCCTAATAAATATGAATTGCCTGTTGTGCCTGAGGGCTATGTTATGGATGAAGAAACTAAAAGAGACTTTCTTGCATGCAATGATAGAAGTAATCTTAAGAAATTATTAGCTAAGCTTAAACAAAAAAACTCTGAATGCTAGAATGAAATATGATCCTGCTTATGCTACTTCACCTATCTTTGTTACTGATAAGGATTATGAATTCTCTATTGATCCTGATATAATTACTTTGGTTGAATCTGAACCTTTTTATGGCTATGAATCTGAAACTGTTGTGGCACATCTTACTAAATTAAATGATATAGCCACCCTGTTCACTAATGATGAGAGAACTCGCTACTTTTATATCCTTAAAATATTCCCATTCTCATTAAAGGGTGATGCTAAGATATGATTTAATTCTCTTGATCCTGATTGTGTGCGTAGTCCCCAGGATATGATTTATAACTTCTCTGCTAAATATTTTCCTGCTCATAAGAAACAAGCTGCCTTAAGGGATATATATAATTTTGTGCAAATTGAAGAAGAGAGTCTCCCACAAGCTTGGGGGAGGCTTCTCCAATTACTTAATGCTTTGCATGATCATCCTCTTAAGAAAAATTAAATACTTGATATATTTTATAATGGACTAACCGATGCTTCCAGAGACCAACTGGATAGTTGTGTTGGTTCTATTTTTAGGGAAAGAACACCGGATGAAGCTGAAATTCTATTGAATAATATGTTGACAAATGAAAATAATTGGACATTTCCTGAGCCGGATCCTGAGGCAACTCCTGAGACTATTACCCTGCCTGCTCCTTCCTTGTTTGATTTATCTGCAGGAAAGTGATGTCTACTACACAACCTTCTTCTTGTAGACATTGTTGGGCCTCCAAGTGCAGAGGTTTGTAGGACAGTAGCAAATTTCCCTCAAGTGGATGACCTAAGGTTTATCAATCCGTAGGAGGCATAGGATGAAGATGGTCTCTCTCAAGCAACCCTGCAACCAAATAACAAAGAGTCTCTTGTGTCCCCAACACACCCAATACAATGGTAAATTGTATAGGTGCACTAGTTCGGCGAAGAGATGGTGATACAAGTGGTATATGGATAGTAGGTAAAGGTATTTGTAATCTGAAATTATAAAAACAGCAAGGTAACTAATGATAAAAGTGGGCGTAAACGGTATTGCATTGTGTTGAAACAAGGCCTAGGGTTCATACTTTCACTAGTGCAAGTCCTCTCAACAATAATAACATAATTAGATCATATAACTATCCCTCAACATGCAATAAAGAGTCACTCCAAAGTCACTAATAGCGGAGAATAAACCAAGAGATTATGGTAGGGTACGAAACCACCTCAAAGTTATTCTTTCCAATCAATCCGTTGGGTTATTCGTATAAGTGTCACAAACAGCCCTGGAGTTCGTACTAGAATAACACCTTAAGACACAAATCAACCAAAACCCTAATGTCACCTAGATACTCCAATGTCACCTCAAGTATCCGTGGGTATGATTATACGGTATGCATCACACAATCTCAGATTCATCTATTCAACCAACACATAGGACCTCAAAGAGTGCCCCAAAGTTCTACCGGAGAATCACGACGAAAACGTGTGCCAACCCCTATGCATAGGTTCATGGGCGGAACTCGCAAGTTGATCACCAAAACATACATCAAGTGAATCACGTGGTATCCCATTGTCACCACAGATACACACGGCAAGACATACATCAAGTGTTCTCAAATCTTTAAAGACTCAATCCGATAAGATAACTCCAAAGGGGAAACTCAATTCATTACAAGAGAGTAGAGGGGGAGGAGAAACATGAGATCCAACTATAATAGCAAAGCTCGCGATACATCAAGATCGTGTCACCTCAAGATCACAAGAGAGAGAGAGAGATCAAACACATAGCTACTGGTACATACCCTCAGCCCTGAGGGAGAACTACTCCCTCCTCGTCATGGAGAGCACCGGGATGATGAAGATGGCCACCGGAGAGGGATTCCCCCTCCGGCAGGGTGCCAGAACGGGTCTAGATTGGCTTTCGGTGGCTACGAAGGCTTCTGGCGGCGGAACTCCCGATCTATTGTGCTCCTCGATGTTTTTAGGGTATATGGAGATATATAGGCGGAATAAGTATGTCAGGGGGCACGTGTTGAGGAACGTAGTAATTTCAAAAAAATTCCTACGCACACGCAAGATCATGGTGATGCATAACAACGAGAGGGGAGAGTGTGATCTACGTACCCTTGTAGACCGACAGCGGAAGCGTTAGCACAACACGGTTGATGTAGTCGTACGTCTTCACGACCCGACCGATCAAGCATCGAAACTACGGCACCTCTGAGTTTTAGCACACGTTCATCTCAATGAAGATCCCCGGACTCCGATCCAGTAAAGTGTCGGGGAAGAGTTCCATCAGCACGACGACGTGGTGACGATCTTGATGTTCTACCGTCGCAGGGCTTCGCCTAAGCACCGCTACAATATTATCGAGGATTATGGTGGAAGGGGGCACCGCACACGGTTAAGAATATGATCACGTGGATCAACTTGTGTCTAGAGGTGCCCCCTTGCCCCCGTATATAAAGGAGCAAGAGAGGAGGAGGCCGGCCCTAGGAGGGCGCGCGCCAAGTGTAGAGTCCTACTAGGACTCCCTAGTCCTAGTAGGATTCCACCTCCCATATGGAATAGGAAAAGAGGAAGGGAAAAGGAGAAGGAAGGAAGGGGGCGCCCCCCTTCCCTAGTCCAATTCGGACCAGACCAAGGGGAGGGGTGCGGCCACCCTTGAGGCCCTTTTTCTTCTTTCCCGTATGGCCCAATAAGGCCCAATACGTATTCCCATAACTCTTCGGTACTCCAAAAAATACCCGAATCACTCGGAACCTTTCCGATGTCCGAATATAGTCGTCCAATATATCGATCTTTACGTCTCGACCATTTCGAGACTCCTCGTCATGTCCCCGATCTCATCCAGGACTCCGAACTCCTTCGGTACATCAAAACTCATAAACTCATAATATAACTGTCATTGAAACCTTAAGCGTGCGGACCCTACGGGTTCGAGAACAATGTAGACATGACCGAGACACGTCTCCAGTCAATAACCAATAGCGGAACCTGGATGCTCATATTGGCTCCCACATATTATACGAAGATCTTTATCGGTTAGACCGCATAACAACATACGTTGTTCCCTTTGTCATCGGTATGTTACTTGCCCGAGATTCGATCGTCGGTATCTTAATACCTAGTTCAATCTCGTTACCGGCAAGTCTCTTTACTCGTTCCGTAATACATCATCTCACAACTAACTCATTAGTTGCAATGCTTGCAAGGCTTATGTGATGTGCATTACCGAGAGGGCCCAGAGATACCTCTCTGACAATCGGAGTGACAAATCCTAATCTCGAAATACGCCAACCCAACATGTACCTTTGGAGACACCTGTAGAGCTCCCTTATAATCACCCAATTACATTGTGACATTTGGTAGCACACAAAGTGTTCCTCCGGCAAACGGGAGTTGCATAATCTCATAGTCATAGGAACATGTATAAGTCATGAAGAAAGCAATAGCAACATACTAAACGATCGGGTGCTAAGCTAATGGAATGGGTCATGTCAATCACATCATTCTCCTAATGATGTGATCCCTTTAATCAAATAACAACTCTTTTGTTTATGGTTAGGAAACATAACCATCTTCGATTAACGAGCTAGTCAAGTAGAGGCATACTAGTGACACTTTGTTTGTCTATGTATTCACACAAGTATTATGTTTCCGGTTAATACAATTCTAGCATGAATAATAAACATTTATCATGATATAAGGAAATAAATAATAACTTTATTATTACCTCTAGGGCATATTTCCTTCAGTCTCCCACTTGCACTAGAGTCAATAATCTAGTTCACATCGCCATGTGATTTAACAGTAATAGTTCACATCACCATGTGATTAACACCCATAGTTCACATCGATATGTGATCAACACCCAAAGGGTTTACTAAAGTCAGTAATCTAGTTCACATCGCTATGTGATTAACACCCAAAGAGTACTAAGGTGTGATCGTGTTTTGCTTGTGAGATAATTTTAGTCAACGGGTCTGTCACATTCAGATCCGTAAGTATTTTGCGAATTTCTATGTCAACAATGCTCTGCACGGAGCTACTCTAGCTTATTGCTCCCACTTTCAATATGTATCTAGATCGAGACTTAGAGTCATCCAGATCTGTGTCAAAACTTGCATCGACGTAACTTTTTACGACGAACCTTTTTGTCACCTCCATAATTGAGAAATATTTCCTTATTCCACTAAGGATAATTTTGACCGCTGTCCAGTGATCTACTCTTAGATCACTATAGTACTCCCTTGCTTAACATAGTGTAGGGTATACAATAGATCTGGTACACAGCATGGCATACTTTATAGAACCTATGGCTGAGGCATAGGGAATGACTTTCATTCTATTTCTATCTTCTGCCGTGGTCGGGCTTTGAGTCTTACTCAATTTCACACCTTGCAACACAGGCAAGAACTCTTTCTTTGACAGTTCCATTTTGAACTACTTCAAAATATTGTCAAGGTATGTACTCATTGAAAAAACTTATCAAGCGTCTTGATCTATCTCTATAGATCTTGATGCTCAATATGTAAGCAGCTTTACCGAGGTCTTTCTTTGAAAAAATCCTTTCAAATATTCCTTTATGCTTTCCAGAAAATTATACATTATTTCCGATCAACAATATGTTGTTCACATATACTTATCAGAAATGTTGTAGTGCTCCCACTCACTTTCTTGTAAATACAGGCTTCACCGTAAGTCTGTATAAAACTATATGCTTTGATCAACTTATCAAAGCGTATATTCCAACTCCGAGATGCTTGCACCAGTCCATAGATGGATCGTTGGAGCTTGCATATTTTGTTAACACCTTTAGGATTGACAAAACCTTCTGGTTGCATCATATACAACTCTTCTTTAAGAAATCCATTAAGGAATGCAGTTTTGTTTATCCATTTGCCAGATTTCATAAAATGCGGCAATTGCTAACATGATTCGGACAGACTTAAGCATATATACGAGTGAGAAAATCTCATCGTAGTCAACACCTTGAACTTCTCGAAAACCTTTTGCGACAATTCTAGCTTTGTAGATAGTAACACTACTATTAGCGTCCTTCTTCCTCTTGAAGATCCATTTATTTTCTATGGCTTGCCGATCATCGGGCAAATCCATCAAAGTCCATACTTTGTTCTCATACATGGATCATATCTCAGATTTTATGGCCTCAAACCATTTCGCGGAATCTGGGCTCATCATCGCTTCCTCATAGTTCGCAGGTTCGTCATGGTCTAGTAACATGACTTCCAGAACAGGATTACCGTACCAATCTGGTGCGGATCTCACTCTGGTTTACCTACGAGATTCGGTAGTAACTTGATCTGAAGTTACATGATCATTATCATTAGCTTCCTCACTAATTGGTGTAGTAGTCACAGGAACAGATTTCTGTGATGAACTACTTTCCAATAAGGAAGCAGGTACAGTTACCTCATCAAGTTCTACTTTCCTCCCACTCATTTCTTTCGAGAGAAACTCCTTCTCTAGAAAAACTCCGAATTTAGCAACAAAAGTCTTGCCTTCGGATTTGTGATAGAAGGTGTACCCAACAGTCTCCTTTGGGTATCCTATGAAGACATATTTCTCCGATTTGGGTTTGAGCTTATCAGGATGAAACTTTTTCATATAAGCATCACAATCCCAAACTTTACGAAACGACAACTTTGGTTTCTTGCCAAACCACAGTTCAGATTGTGTCATCTCAACGGACTTAGATGGTGCCCTTTTAAACGTGAATGCAGCTGTCTTTAATGCATAACCCCAAAACGATAGTGGTAGATCGATAAGAGACATCATAGATCGCACCATATCTAATAAAGTACGGTTATAATGTTCGGACACACCATTATGTTGTGGTGTTCCAGGTGGCGTGAGTAGTAAAACTATTTCACATTGTTTTAACTGAAGGCCAAACTCATAACTCAAATACTTTACCTCTGCGATCATATCGTAGAAACTTTTATTTTCTTGTTACGATGATTCTCCACTTCACTCTGAAATTCTTTGAACTTTTCAAATATTTCAGACTTGTGTTTCATTAAGTAGATATACCCATATCTGCTCAAATCATCTGTGAAGGTCAGAAAATAATGATACCCGCCGCGAGCCTTAACACTCATCGGATCTCATACATCAGTATGTATTATTTCCAATAAGTCAGTTGCTCGCTCCATAGTTCCGGAGAACGGCGTTTTAGTCATCTTGCCCATGAGGCATGGTTCACAAGCATCAACTGATTCATAATCAAGTGATTCCAAAAACCCATTAGCATGGAGTTTCTTCATGCGCTTTACACCAATATGACCTAAACGGCAGTGCCACAAATAAGTTGCACTATCATTATTAACTTTGCATCTTTTGGTTTCAATATTATGATTATGTGTATCACTACGATCGAGATCCAACGAACTATTTTCATTGGGTGTGTAACCATATAAGGTTTTATTCATGTAAACAGAACAACAATTTATTCTCTTACTTAAATGAATAACCGTATTACAATAAACATGATCAAATCATATTCATGCTCAACGCAAACACCAAATAACACTTATTCAGGTTCAACACTAATCCCGAAAGTATAGGGAGTGTGCGATGATGATCATATCAATCTTGGAACCACTTCCAACACACATCGTCACTTCACCCTTAACTAGTCTCTGTTTATTCTGCAACTCCCGTTTCGAGTTACTAATCTTAGCAACTGAACTAGTATCAAATACTGAGGGGTTGCTATAAACACTAGTAAAGTACACATCAATAACATGTATATCAAATATACTTATGTTCACTTTGCCATCCTTCTTATCTGCCAATCACTTGGGGTAGTTCCGCTTCCAGTGACCAGTCCCTTTGCAGTAGAAACACTTAGTCTCAGGCTTAGGACCAGACTTGGGCTTCTTCACTTAAGCAGCAACTTGCTTGCTGTTCTTCTTGAAGTTCCCCTTCTTCCCTCTGCCCTTTTCTTGAAACTAGTGGTCTTGTCTACCATCAACACTTGATGTTTTTCTCGATTTCTACCTTCGTCAATTTCCGCATTACGAAGAGCTTGGGAATTGTTTCCGTTATCCCTTGCATATCATAGTTCATCACGAAGTTCTACTAACTTGGTGATGGTGACTAGAGAATTCTGTCAATCACTATCTTATCTGGAAGATTAACTCCCACTTGATTCAAGCGATTCTAGTACTCAGACAATCTGAGCACATGCTCACTAGTTGAGCGATTCTCCTCCATCTTTTAGCTATAGAACTTGTTGGAGACTTCATATCTCTCAACTCGGGTATTTGCTTGAAATATTAACTTCAACTCCTGGAACATCTCATATGCTCCATGACGTTCAAAACGTCTTTGAAGTCCCGATTCTAAGCCATTAAGCATGGTGCACTAAACTATCAAGTAGTCATCATATTGAGCTAGCCAAACGTTCATAACGTCTGCATCTACTCCTGCAATAGGTCTGTCACCTAGCGGTGCATCAAGGACATAATTCTTCTGTGCAGCAATGAGGATAAACCTCAGATCATGGATCCAATCCGCATCATTGCTACTAACATCTTTCAACACAATTTTCTCTAGGAACATATCAAAATAAACACAGGGAAGCAACAACGCGAGCTATTGATCTACAACATAATTTGCAAAATACTACCAGGACTAATTTCATGATAAATTTAAGTTCAATTAATCATATTACTTAAGAACTCCCACTTAGATAGACATCCCTCTAATCCTCTAAGTGATTACGTGATCCAAATCAACTAAACCATGTCCGATCATCACGTGAGATGGAGTAGTTTCATTGGTGAACATCGCTATGTTGATCATATCTACTATATGATTCACGCTCGACCTTTCGGTCTCCGTGTTCCGAGGCCATATCTGTATATGCTTGGCTCGTCAAGTATAACCTGAGTATTCTGCGTGTGCAACTGTTTTGCACCCGTTGTATTTGAACGTAGAGCCTATCACACCCGATCATCATGTGGTGTCTCAGCACGAATAACTTTCGCAACGGTGCATACTCAGGGAGAACACTTCTTGATAATTAGTGAGAGATCATCTTATAATGCTACCGTCAATCAAAGCAAGATAAGATGCATAAAAGATAAACATCACATGCAATCAATATAAGTGATATGATATGGCCACCATCATCTTGTGCTTGTGATCTCCATCTTCGAAGCACCGTCATGATCACCATCGTCACCGGCGCGACACCTTGATCTCCATCGTAGCATCGTTGTCGTCTCGCCAATCTTATGCTTCCACGACTATCGCTACCGCTTAGTGATAAAGTAAAGCATTACAGCGCGATTGCATTGCATACAATAAAGCGACAACCATATGGCTCCTACCAGTTGCCGATAACTCGGTTACAAAACATGATCATCTCATACAATAAAATTTAGCATCATGTCTTGACCATATCACATCACAACATGCCCTGCAAAAACAAGTTAGACGTCCTCTACTTTGTTGTTGCAAGTTTTACGTGGCTGCTACGGGCTTAAGCAAGAACCAATCTTACCTACGCATCAAACCACAACGATAGTTTGTCAAGTTGGTGCTGTTTTAACCTTCGCAAGGACCGGGCGTAGCCACACTCGGTTCAACTAAAGTTGGAGAAACTGTCACCCGCTAGCCACCCTTGTGCAAAGCACGTCGGGAGAACCGGTCTTGCGTAAGCGTACGCGTAATGTCGGTCCGGGCCGCTTCGTCCAACAATACCGCCGAACCAAAATATGACATGCTGGTAAGCAGTATGACTTATATCGCCCACAACTCACTTGTGTTCTACTCGTGCATATAACATCAACATATAAAACCTAGGCTCGGATGCCACTGTTGGGGAACGTAGTAATTTCAAAAAATTTCCTACGCACACGCAAGATCATGGTGATGCATAGCAACGAGAGGGGAGAGTGTGATCTACGTACCCTTGTAGACCGACAGCGGGAGCGTTAGCACAACGCGGTTGATGTAGTCGTACGTCTTCACGGCCCGACCGATCAAGCACCGAAACTACGACACCTCCGAGTTTTAGCACACGTTCAGCTCGATGACGATCTCCAGACTCCGATCCAGCAAAGTGTCGGGGAAGAGTTCCGTCAGCACGACGGCGTGGTGACGATCTTGATGTTCTACCGTCGCAGGGCTTCGCCTAAGCACCGCTACAATATTATCGAGGATTATGGTGGAAGGGGGCACCGCACACGGCTAAGAATATGATCACGTGGATCAACTTGTGTCTAGAGGTGCCCCCTTGCCCCCGTATATAAAGGAGCAAGGGAGGAGGAGGCCGGCCCTAGGAGGGGGCGCGCCAAGTGTGGAGTCCTACTAGGACTCCCTAGTCCTAGTAGGATTCCACCTCCCATATTGAATAGGAAAAGAGGAAGGGAAAAGGAGAAGGAAGGAAGGGGGCGCCCCCCTTCCCTAGTCCAATTCGGACCAGACCAAGGGGAGGGGTGCGGCCACCCTTGAGGCCCTTTTTCTTCTTTCCCGTATGGCCCAATAAGGCCCAATACATATTCCCGTAACTCTTCGGTACTCCAAAAAATACCCGGATCACTCGGAACCTTTCCGATGTCCGAATATAGTCGTCCAATATATCGATCTTTACGTCTCGACCATTTCGAGACTCCTCGTCATGTCCCCGATGTCATCTGGGACTCCAAACTCCTTCGGTACATCAAAACTCACAAACTCATAATATAACTGTCATTGAAACCTTAAGCGTGCGGACCCTACGGGTTCGAGAACAATGTAGACATGACCGAGACACGTCTCCAGTCAATAACCAATAGCGGAACCTGGATGCTCATATTGGCTCCCACATATTATACGAAGATCTTTATCGGTCAGACCGCATAACAACATACGTTGTTCCCTTTGTCATCGGTATGTTACTTGCCCGAGATTCGATCGTCGGTATCTTAATACCTAGTTCAATCTCGTTACGGGCAAGTCTCTTTACTCGTTCTGTAATACATCATCTCACAACTAACTCATTAGTTGCAATGCTTGCAAGGCTTATGTGATGTGCATTACCAAGAGGGCCCAGAGATACCTCTCCGACAATCGGAGTGACAAATCCTAATCTCGAAATACGCCAACCCAACATGTACCTTTGGAGACACCTGTAGAGCTCCTTTATAATCACCCAGTTACGTTGTGACGTTTGGTAGAACACAAAGTGTTCCTCCGGCAAACGGGAGTTGCATAATCTCATAGTCATAGGAACATGTATAAGTCATGAAGAAAGCAATAGCAACATACTAAACGATCGGGTGCTAAGCTAATGGAATGGGTCATGTCAATCACATCATTCTCCTAATGATGTGATCCCGTTAATCAAATAACAACTCTTTTGTTTATGGTTAGGAAACATAACCATCTTCGATTAACGAGCTAGTCAAGTAGAGGCATACTAGTGACACTTTGTTTGTCTATGTATTCACACAAGTATTATTTTCCGGTTAATACAATTCTAGCACGAATAATAAACATTTATCATGATATAAGGAAATAAATAATAACTTTATTATTGCCTCTAGGGCATATTTCCTTTAGCACAAGGGGCCCACGAGGGTGGAGGGCGCGCCCAAGGTGGGTGGGCGCCCCCCCTACCTCGTGGCCTCCTCGAAGCTTCCCTTACGTGCACTTCAAGTCTTCTGGGCTTCTTTCCTTCCAAAAATGAGTTCCGTGAAGTTTCAGGTCGATTGGACTCCGTTTGATTTTCCTTTTCTTCGAAACCCTAAAACAAGGTAAAAACAGAAACTGGCACTGGGCTCTGGGTTAATAGGTTAGTCCCAAAAATGATATAAAAGTGTATAATAAAACCCATAAACTTCCAAAACAGAACATAATATAGCATGGAACAATCAAAAATTATAGATACGTTGGAGACGTATCAGCAAGTACCTTGTTCCGTGGGAGGCCATTCACACCTACCCGAACCCTACATTGATACATCTCCAACGTATCTATAATTTTTGATTGCTCCATGCTATATTATCTACTGTTTTGGACATTATTGGGATTTATTATCCACTTTTATATTATTTTTGGGACTAACCTATTAACCGGAGGGCCAGCCCAGAATCGTTGTTTTTTTGCCTATTTCAGGGTTTCGAAGAAAAGGAATATCAAACGGAGTCCAAACGGAATGAAACCTTTGGGAACGTGATTTTCTCACCGAACGTGATCCAGGGGACTTGGACCCTACGTCAAGAAACAAAAGAGGAGGCCACGAGGTAGGGGGCGCGCCTACCCCCCCTCCAGGCGCGCCCTCCACCCTCGTGGGCCCCTTGTTGCTCCACCAGCGTACTCCTTCCTCCTATATATACCTACGTACCCCCAAACGATCATATACGGAGCCAAAACCCTAATTCCACCACCGCAACTTTCTGCATCCACGAGATCCCATCTTGGGGCCTGTTCCAGAGCTCCGCCGGAGGGGGCATCGATCACGGAGGGCTTCTACAACATCACCATAGCCCCTCCGATGAAGTGTGATTAGTTTACCTCAGACCTACGGGTCCATAGTTAGTAGCTAGATGGCTTCTTCTCTTTTTTCTGGATCTCAATACAATGTTCCCCCCCCTCTCTCGTGGAGATCTATTCGATGTAATCTTGTTTTTGCGGTGTGTTTGTTGAGACCGATGAATTGTGGGTTTATGATCAAGTCTATCTATGAACAATATTTGAATCTTCTATGAATTATTTTATGTATGATTGGTTATCTTTGCAAGTCTCTTCGAATTCTCAGTTTGGTTTGGCCTACTAGATTGATCTTTCTTGCAATGGGAGAAGTGCTTAGCTTTGGGTTCAATCTTGCGGTGTCCTTTCCCAGTGACAGTAGGGGCAGCAAGGCACGTGTTGTATTGTTGCCATCGAGGATAACAAGATGGGGTTTTCATCATATTGCATGAGTTTATCCCTCTACATCATGTCATCTTGCTTAAGGCGTTACTCTGTTTTCATTAACTTAATACTCTAGATGCATGCTGGATAGCGGTCGATGAGTGGAGTAATAGTAGTAGATGCAGGCAGGAGTCGGTCTACTTGTCTCGGACGTGATGCCTATATACATGATCATACCTAGATATTCTCATAATAATGCTCAATTCTGCCAATTGCTCAATAGTAATTTGTTCACCCACCATAGAATACTTATGCTCTCGAGAGAAGCCACTAGTGAAACCTATGGCCCCCGGGTCTATCTTCATCATATTAATCTCCCAATACTTAATTATTTCCTTTGCTTTTTTTACTTTGCTTTTTATTTTACTTTGCATCTTTATCACAAAAATACCAAAAATATTATCTTATCATATCTATCAGATCTCACTCTCGTAAGTGGTCGTGTAGGGATTGACAACCCCTTATCACGTTGGTTGCGAGGATTTATTTGTTTTGTGCAGGTACAAGGGACTGGCGCGTAGCCTCCTACTGGATTGATACCTTGGTTCTCAAAAACTGAGGAAATACTTACGCTACTTTGTTGCATCATCCCTTCCTCTTCAGGGAAAACCAACGCAGTGCTCAAGAGGTAGCAAGAAGGATTTCTGGCGCCGTTGCCGGGGAGGTCTACGCAAAAGTCAATATACCAAGTACCCATCACATACCCTTATCTCCCACATTACATTATTTGCCATTTGCCTCTCGTTTTCCTCTCCCCCACTCCACCCTTGTCGTTTTATTCGTCCTCTCTCTCTATCCTCCTTCTCTTTCCCGTTTGCCTCTTTTTGCCTGCTTGCTTTTTTTTGCTTGTGTGTTAGTTTGCTTGCTTGTCATGATGGCTCAAGATAACACTAAATTGTGTGACTTCACCAATACCAACAATAATGATTTTATTAACACTCTGATTACTCCGCTTACCGATGCTGAATCTTGTCATGAAAGATCCGTTTTCCGGCCTTCCTAGTGAAGATGCCGCTACCCATCTAAATAGCTTTGTTGATTTGTGTGATATGCAAAAGAAGAAAGATGTGGATAATGATATTGTTAAATTGAAGCTATTTCCTTTTTCGCTTAGAGATCGTGCTAAAGCTTGGTTTTCGTCTTTGCCTAAAAATAGTATTGATTCATGGAATAAGTGCAAAGATGCTTTTATCTCTAAGTATTTTCCTCCCGCTAAGATCATATCCCTTAGAAACAATATTATGAATTTTAAGCAACTTGATCATGAACATGTTGCACAAGCTTGGGAGAGAATGAAATTAATGATACGTAATTGCCATACTCATGGTTTGAATTTGTGGATGATTATACAAAATTTTTATGCCGGATTGAATTTTGCTTCTAGAAATCTTTTAGATTTGGCTGTGGGAGGAACTTTTATGGAAATCACTTTAGGAGAAGCTAATAAACTCCTAGATAATATTATGGTTAATTATTCTCAATGGCATACTGAAAGATCTACTAATAAAAAGGTGCATGCGATAGAAGAAATTAATGTTTTGAGTGGAAAGATGGATGAACTTATGAAATTATTTGCTAATAAGAGTGTTTCTTCCGATCCTAATGATATTCCCTTGTCTACTTTGATTGATAATAATAATGAATCTATGGATGTGAATTTTGTTGGTAGGAACAATTTTGGTAACAACGCGTATAGAGGAAATTTCAATCCTAGGCCTTATCCTAGTAATCCCTCTAATAATTATGGTAATTCCTACAACAATTCTTATGGAAATTATAATAAGATGCCCTCTGATTTTGAATCTAATATTAAAGAATTTATTACTTCACAAAAGAATTTCAATGCTTTGATTGAAGAAAAATTGCTTAAGATTGATGAGTTGGCTAGGAACGTTGATAGAACTTCTCTTGATGTTGATTCTTTGAAACTTAGATCTATTCCACCTAAGCATGATATAAATGAGTCTCTCAAAGCCATGAGAATTTACATTGATGAGTGCAAAGAAAGAACCGCTAGGATGCGTGCTAAGAAAGATGCCTTTATAAGAGCGTGTTCTTCTAGTTCCTATGAAAATAAAGATGAAGATCTAAAAGTTATTGATGTGTCCCCTATTAAATCTTTGTTTTGCAATATGAATCTTGATAATGATGGGATTGAATATGATCCACCTTTACCTATAAGGCGTTCCAAGAATTCGGAATTTTTTGATCTTGATGCTAAAATTGATAAAAGTGGGATTGAAGAAATTAAAACCCTAGATGTTGCCAAACCCACTATTATGGATTTCAAGGAATTTAACTATGAAAATTTCTCTTTGATTGATTGTATTTCCTTGTTGCAATCCGTTCTAAATTCTCCTCACGCTTATAGTCAAAATAAAGCGTTTACTAAACATATTGTTGATGCCTTGATGCAATCTTATGAAGAAAAACTTGAATTGGAAGTTTCTATCCCTAGAAAACTTTATGATGAGTGGGAACCAACTATTCAAATTAAAATTAAAGATCATGAATGCTAAGCTTTATGTGATTTGGGTGCTAGTGTTTCCACGATTCCAAAGACTTTGTGTGATTTGTTAGGTTTCCGTGATTTTGATGATTGTTCTCTAAACTTGCACCTTGCGGATTCCACTATTAAGAAACCTATGGGAAGAATTAATGATGTTCTTATTGTTGTAAATATGAATTATGTGCCCATAGATTTTATTGTTCTTGACATAGATTGCAATCCTTCATGTCCTATTATTCTTGGTAGACCTTTCCTTAGAACGATTGGTGCAATTATTGATATGAAGGAAGGAAATATTAGATTCCAATTTCCATTAAGGAAAGACATGGAACACTTTCCTAGAAAGAAAATTAAATTACCTTATGAATATATTATGAGATCCACTTATGGATTGCTTACCAAAGATGGCAATACCTAGATCTATCCTTGCTTGTTATGCCTAGCTAGGGGCGTTAAACGATAGCGCTTGTTGGGAGGCAACCCAATTTTATTTTTATTCCTTGCTTTTTGCTCCTGTTTAGTGATAAATAATTTATCTAGCCTCTGTTTTTGTTGTGTTTTTTTGTGTTAATTTAGTGTTTGTGCCAAGTAGAACCGTTGGGAAGACTTGGGGAAAGTCTTGTTAAACTTGCTGTAAAAAACAGAAACTTTAGCGCTCACAAGAACTTCTGCCATTTTTATTTCGGAAGTACTATTTAGTTTATTATTTTTAATATGATTAATAGATAAATTACTCACGTCCAGCAATTTATTTTAGAATTTTTGGGGTTCCAGATCTTGCGCTAGCTACAGATTACCACAGACTGTTCTGTTTTTGACAGATTCTGTTTTTCATGTGTTGTTTGCTTATTTTGATGAATCTATGGCTAGTAAAATAGTTTATAAACCATACAGAAGTTTTAATACAGTAGGTTTAACACCAATATAAATAAATAATGATTTCATTATAGTACTTTGAAGTGGTCTTTTGTTTTCTTTCTCTAACGGAGCTCACGAGATTTTCTACTTTGAGTTTTGCGTTGTGAAGTTTTCAAGTTTTGGGTAAAGATTTGATGGATTATGGAACAAGGAGTGGCAAAAGACTAAGATTGGGGATGCCCATGGCACCACCAAGATAATCTAAGGACACCTAAAATCCAAAGCTTGGGGATGCCCCGGAAGGCATCCCCTCTTTCGTCTACTTCTATCGGTAACTTTACTTGGAGCTATATTTTTATTCGCCACATGATATGCGTTTTGCTTGGAGCGTCTTGTATGATTTGAGTCTTTACTTCTTAGTTTACCACAATCATCCTTTCTGTACACACCTTTTGAGAGAGCCATACATGATTTGGAATTTGTTAGAATACTCTATGTGCTTCGCTTATATCTTTTGAGTTATATAGTTTTGCTCTAGTACTTCACTTATATATTTTATAGCACGGTGGTGGATTTGTTTTATAGAAACTATTGATCTCTCATGCTTCACTTAGATTATTTTGAGAGTCTTAAATAGCATGGTAATTTTGCTTAAAATCCTAATATGCTAGGTATTCAAGATTAGTAAAATTTTCTTAAGAGTGTTTTGAATACTAAGAGAAGTTTGATGCTTGATGATTGTTTGGAGATATGGAGGTAATAATATCAAAGTCGTGCTAGTTGAGTAGTTGTGAAATTGAGAAATTCTTGTGTTGAAGTTTGCAAGCCCCGTAGCATGCACGTATGGTAAACGTTATGTAACAAATTTGAAACATGAGATGTTATTTGATTGTCCTCCTTATGAGTGGCGGTCGAGGATGAGCGATAGTATTTTCCTACCAATCTATCCCCCTAGGAGCAAGCGCGTAGTGCCGAGGTTTTTGATGACTTGTAGATTTTTGCAATAAGTATGTGAGTTCTTTATGACTAATGTTTAGTCCATGGATTATACGCACTCTCACCCTTCCATCCTTGCTAGCCTCTTCGGTACCGTGCATTGCCCTTTCTCACATTGAGAGTTGGCGCAAACTTCTCCGGTGCATCCAAACTCCTCAAAACAGCCACCATACCTACCTATTATGGCATTTCCATAGCCATTCCGAGATATATTGCCATGCAACTTTCCACCATTTCGTTTATCATGACACATTCATTATTGTCATATTGCTTAGCATGATCATGTAGTTGACATAGTATTTGTGGCAAAGCCACCATTCATAATTCTTTCATACATGTCACTCTTGGTCCATTGCATATCCCAGTACACCGCCGGAGGCGTTCATATAGAGTCATCTTTTGTTCTAGTATCGAGTTGTAAAATAAATAGAAGTGTGATGATCATCATCTTCTAGAACATTGTCCCAAGTGAGGAATTATAAAAAAAGAGAGAAAGGCCATATAAAAAAAAGAGAAAAGGCCAAATAAAAAAATGAGAGAAAAAGAGAGAAGGGACAATGTTACTATCCTTTGCCACACTTGTGCTGCAAAGTAGCACCGTAATCTTCATGATAGAGAGTCTCTTGTTTTGTCACTTTCATATACTAGTGGGAATTTTCATTATAGAACTTGGCTTGTGTATTCCAACAATGGGCCTCCTCAAGTGCCCTAGGTCTTCGTGAGCAAGCAAGTTGGATGCACACCCACTTAGTTTCTTTTGTTGAGCTTTCATACATTTATAGCTCTAGTGCATCTGTTGCATGGCAATCCCTACTCCTTGCATTAACATCAATCGGTGGGCATCTCCATAGCCCATTGATAAGCCTCGTTGATGTGAGACTTTCTCCTTTTTGTCTTCTCCACATAACCCCCCTCATTATATTCTATTCCACCCATAGTGCTATGTCCATGGCTCGCGCTCATATATTGCGTGAAAGTTTATAGGTTTGAGATTACTAAAGTATGAAACAATTGCTTGGCTTGTCATCGGGGTTGCTCATTTCGCGTTGTGGAAGAAGTTGTTCTGCCTTGTGCCCCATACACAGAGGGGATCAATATATCAAGTGGGCGGAGCCGAAGTATGGCGCATCGCCGGGACCGGATACCTATCCGGTACCCCGAAGAAGACGCCCGAGGATTGGCCTTTGGAGTGGTTTTATATGGAGGATGTTCCTCTCCCGGATCCTATCCGGATTGGTCTTCCTAAGTTCGACAACGCCCCTTTGAAGAAACGCCTAAGATGGCGCCCACGGAGCCCACAGGAGGAAGATGATAGAGACGTATTTTATCTGATGGGCCGGATAAAGTTGCTGGCCAAATCAGGACTGACCATAACCGAGGTTATGGCAATATGCATTATGCGGGGGGTGCAGCCACTTCAATATCGAGGCCACCCCATGTGGCACTTCAACGGGGAAGATGATGCCACTCGCTACGGGCGCAAGGGACCGGACTCAGTTGCTGCTCTAGCAAAAATTCTATCCGATCGGTATAAGGGGGAAGAAGAGGAGTTCCTCCACAGCAAGCCACGTGATGGATTGTCCATGAACAACCCTCGAAGCTGGGTGAGCTTCCGCTCTTTTTACTTTCATCCTACCCTTGTTTTCATGATAAATATTTACCTTGTCATTTCATCGCAGGAACTGCGTAAGGTGGTAGGGGAGATCAATAGCCCACCTCCACAACTGGTGGATCCTGAGCGGGTCCTCGACCCCGGCCTGAAAGAGGATCCGGACATATTCATGGAGCTGATTGATATGATTTTCTATCAGCTAAGCTGTGATGACGCCATGGTGGCCATTATAGCCGACTACCCTGGGATATTCCTAGCCTCGCAGGTAAATGAGACCGGAGTCCCAACCTTTAAAAAGGATTTCCTTTGATGCACTTCACCTACCGTATACAAACGGTGTTTTATAAGGAAGGCCCTCGGGACGCCATGCCGAGCCCGCGGCGACTCGCCAACAAGGGGTCTCAAAGCCGGACAGGCTAAAAAGGAAGGCGGTCCGGACGAAGACGCCGGCGCAGAGGTATGATGCAACACCTCACTCCGTGGTTGTCGTCTTTAAAAACATAATAACACCCGTGTTTCCTAGAAGGAAGAACGCTCGCCGGATAATATCCAGAGAGGTCGCCAATCACGCCTCTACCAGTCGGGCTCCAGGGCCAGACACAGAGGCGGAAGCTAACACGAGGTACACGCTGGATGCTCCTTCTATAGAGGATGCGTATAAGATATCCGCTATGAATTCCGAAGTGGAGAGTGCCATGAATCACAGGCGTCGCCGAGCCGTACTCCGTGACGCTTGAAAGTAGTGTCGCAGCTTCTGGGATGCCATGAATACCGCATAGGCTATCTTTTGATAATGTGGGTACCGTGATTTGCATGGAGTGAGGACAGTGGATACATAATATACCGGCTTTTGAAGCGGGACTTTATGTCCGTCCGTTTCTCGTTCGACGACGAGCACTGTGCTTACAACCTGATGAGTTGCCGCAATGTATAACAACATTGGTTCGCCAATGTTTGGTGCGGCCAGGATTGGGTTGGTTGCCAGTATGGCTTTTATTTCTTCCAATCCGGCTGTGGCAGCGTCCGTCCACTTGAAGTGTTCGGTGCGCCGAAGGAGGCGATAAAGGGGTAATGCCTTTTCTCCTAAGCGGGAGATAAAGCGGCTTAGAGCCACCATACATCCGGTTAATTTCTGGATTTGTTTGAGGTCCGTTGGGATAGCCAACTGTGACAGAGCTCATATTTTGGCCGGATTTGCTTCAATTCCTCTACTGGAGACAATGAAACCCAAGAGCTTTTCGGCTGGTACACCGAAAACGCATTTTTCCGGATTGAGCTTGATGTCGTATGTTCAGAGGTTGTCGAATGTGAGCCTCAAGTCATATATCAGAGAGTCAACGTGTTTGGTTTTGACGACCACATCATCTACGTATGACTACTGTTTTGCCGATCTGTTTCTCCAAACATGTGTCAATCATGCGTTGATATGTTGTGCCAGCGTTTTTGAGCCCAAAAGGAATTGTGTTGAAACAGAAGGGGCTGTATGGTGTGATAAATGCTGTTGCGGCTTGGTCGGACTCCGCCATCTTGATTTGGTGGTAGCCGGAGTATGCGTCGAGGAAACACAATGAATCGTGTCCTGCGGTAGCATCGATAATTTGATCGATGCGGGTGAGGGGGAAGGGATCCTTTGCGCAAGCCTTGTTGAGGTCCTTGAAATCGAAACATAGGCGCCATGATTTGTCCTTCTTTCGTACCATCACCAGGTTTGCTAGCCAGTTCGGGTGTTTTATTTCTTTAATGAATCCGGCCTCCAATAACTTGGCTAGTTCCTCTCCCATAGCTTGTCTCTTAGGTTCAGAGAAAGCCGAAGAGTCTACTTGACCGGCTTGAATCCCTTTAGAATATTAAGGTTGTGCTTGGCCAGCCTGCGTGGGATTCCTGGCATGTCTGAGGGGTGCCAGGCGAATATGTCCCAATTCTCGCGCAGGAACTCTCGGAGTGCGGCGTCCACGGCGGGTTTTAATTGTGCCCCGATGGAGGCTATTTTTGTAGGGTCCGTTGGGTGGACTTGGAATTTGACTATTTCATCCGCTAGTTAAAAAGAGGTGGACTTGGATCTCTTGTCAAGTATCACGTCATCCCTGTCCACTGTGGAGCGTAGCATAGTTAATTCCTTGGCCGAAAGGGCTTCGGATAATGCCTCGAGGGCCAGTGCAGCTATTTTGTTTTCGGCACGGAGTGCTATGTCCGGATCACTAGTGAGAGTGATGATTCCGTTGGGCCCGGGCATTTTGAGCTTCATGTACCCGTAATGGGGTATGGCTTGGAAGATCATGAACGCCTCCTGCCCTAAAAGGGCGTGGAATCCGCTACTGAACGGGGCCACTTGGAATGTAATTTCTTCGGACCTATAGTTCTCCGGCATGCCGAATACCACATCTAGTGTGATTTTCCCAGCACAGCGTGCTTCCTGACTGGGGATGATTCCTCTGAAGGTTGTGCTGCTTTGCTCAATGCGGTTCCAGTCTATTTCCGTTTTTTGAAGAGTTTCCTCATATATGAGGTTTAATCCACTACCGTTGTCCATGAGTACTTTGGTGAGTCGAAAGCCGTCCACAATTGGACTGAGGACCAGTGCAGCTGGTGCTCGGGCTGTTCGTAATTTAGGTTCGTCACTGGCATTGAAGGTAATAGCCGTGTCACTCCATGGATTTATTGCTGCCACGTGGCAGATTTCAGCAAAGGCTGCGGAGTGTTTGCTTGCGCCTATTATTTGATGCGAAGGTTTCAAAGACTATTAATACCGTATTGTTATCCCCGGGATGGTGCTCTGTGGCATCTGGGATGAGAAGATCCTCACCACTTTTGGCCACCTGCCGGAGTACCCAACATGCTCTAAGGCTGTATGTTGGTATGGTATCCGCTGTACTATGAATTTTGCAGGGTCCGTTGAGCCATCCCTCCAATACGGTTCCACGCCATGTAGAGGGTTTTTGCTTCTTTGTAATTAACTCGGGTGTCTTATGATAGTGCACCCTTTTACTTCGGACTGGGTGTATATTTGGAGCCGGATTATCCCAAAATTTCATTTCGGTTTTCCAGGCGCTTTCCACCACACAATACTTTCGTACTATGGATGCCAAGTCAGCGAAGCGTGATATGTGATACGTCTCCAACGTATCTATAATTTTTGATTGCTCCATGCTATATTATCTACTATTTTGGACTATATTGGGCTTTATTTTCCACTTTTATATTATTTTTGGGACTAACCTATTAACCGGAGGCCCAGCCCAGAATTGCTATTTTTTTGCCTATTTCAGTATTTCGGAGAAACAGAATATCAAACGGAGTCCAAACGGAATAAAACCATCGGGAACGTGATTTTCTCACCGAACGTGATCCAGGAGACTTGGACCTTACTCCAAGGAGTCAAAGAGGCGGTCACGAGGGTGGGGCCCCCCCTAGGGCGCGCCCCCTGCCTCGTGGGCCCCTCGGTACTCCACCGACGTACTCCTTCCTCCTATATATACCTACGTACCCCCAAACGATCAGAACAGGAGCCAAATACCTAATTCCACCGCCGCAACTTTCTGTATCCACGAGATCCCATCTTGGGGCCTATTCCGGAGCTCCACCGGAGAGGGCCGTCATCACGGAGGGCTTCTACATCATCATAGCCTCTCCGATGAAGTGTGAGTAGTTTACCTCGGACCTTCGGGTCCATAGTTAGTAGCTAGACAACTTCTTCTCTCTTTTTGGATCTCAATACAAAGTTCTCCCCCTCTCTTGTGGAGATCTATTCGATGTAATCTTATTTTTGCGGTGTGTTTGTTGAGACCGATGAATTGTGGGTTTATGATCAAGTCTATCTATGAATAATATTTGAATCTTCTCTGAATTCTTTTATGTATGATTGGTTATCTTTGCAAGTCTCTTCGAATTATCCGTTTGGTTTGGCCAACTAGATTGGTAGTTCTTGCCATGGGAGAAGTGCTTAGCTTTGGGTTCGATCTTGCGGTGTCCTTTCCCAGTGACAGAAGGGGCAGCAAGGCACGTATTGCATCGTTGCCATCGAGGATAACAAGATGGGGTTTATTTCATATTGCATGAATTTATCTCTCTACATCATGTCATCTTGCTTAAGGCGTTACTCTGTTTTTAACTTAATACTCTAGATGCATGCTGGATAGCGGTCGATGAGTGGAGTAATAGTAGTAGATGCAGAATCGTTTCGGTCTACTTGTCATGGACGTGATGCCTATATACATGATCATGCCTAGATATTCTCATAACTATGCTCAATTCTGTCAATTGCTCAACAGTAATTTGTTCACCCACCGTAGAATACTTATGCTCTTGAGAGAAGCCACTAGTGAAACCTATGGCCCCCGGGTCTATTCTCATCATATCAATCTCCATCACTTTAATCTTGTTTTGCTTTGACTTTTACTTTTCACTTTGCATCTCTATACCAAAAATACCAAAAATATTATATCTATCAGATCTCACTCTCGTAAGTGACCATGAAGGGATTGACAGCCCCTAATCGCGTTGGTTGCGAGTAGCTATCGTTTTGTGCAGGTATGAGGGACTTGAGCGTGGCCTCCTACTGGATTGATACCTTGGTTCTCAAAAACTGAGGGAAATACTTACGCTACTCTTCTGCATCATCCTTTCCTCTTCAGGGAAATCCAACGCAAGCTCAAGAGGTAGCAATATGTCACAACGACTTATGGCATTAAGGATTCCCTTGTCCGTGCAATTATTGTGGAAAAATGAGGCTGTGTCTTCCTCGCGACAGTCCTTAACCTTGTTCATCACAAGGAGGAATCTCGCCCAATAATGATGTACTGTTTCCTGGGGCGCTTGCCTGATGTGGGAAAGATCGTTTATGTTTGGGTGGCTGGGTGCATTTGAGTCCGAACCCTTAATCGATCTGAGACCCAGGGGCCGAGGAGTTTCCAATCTTGGAAGTTCGGGTTCCGGGATGTTGCCCGATAAGTCTGGCCCACCGCCCGACTCTAGGTTCAGGGCTTGGGTGTGTCCTCTCATAAACGGATATCCGGCTCGGAGAGCTCAGGAATCCGGACATAGTTAGTCCTCCAGATAGAGGAAGAATCGCCGCATTGTTCCTCCACCACCGCAATATGATGGGTGACCGGTGGAGAGTTAATCTCCCTTTGATCGGGTTTAAGCCCAATCCGATCATAGTCCGTAGCGACTCCCAAGGCGGCGATGCGATCCAAGAGCTCGTTTAGGGATGAGCTCCATTGGATCCATCTGCTCGGCAAATTCCGAGCCGACGTGGAGGCTGTTTTCGATGACCCGAGAACTCATCGTCGGTGCAGCAGCCGAACGGGCGGTCATGATGAAACTGCCTAGCCGGAGAGTTTGGCCGACAGCCAGGGCTCCCCCGGCGGTAATATTGTTTTTAACAACGAGACGAGGCATCCTTCCTTACGGTGACGGCACAGTGGAACTCTCAATGAAAGTGTAGGGGAACGTTGCAGAAAAACAAAAAAATTTCTACGGTTTCACCAAGATCCATCTAGGAGTTCATCTAGCAACGAGTGATCGGATTGCATCTACATACCTTTGTAGATCACACGCGGAAGCGTTCAAAGAACGGGGATGAGGAAGTCGTACTCGACGTGATCCAAATCACCGGAGATCCTAGCGCCGAACGGACGGCACCTCCGCGTTCAACACACGTACGGTCAGCGTAATGTCTCCTCCTTCTTGATCCAGCAAGGGGGAAGGAGAGGTTGAGGAAGATGGCTCCAGCAGCAGCACGACGGCGTGGTGGTGATGGAGCTGCAGTACTCCGGCAGGGCTTCGCCAAGCTCTATGGAGGAGGAGGAGGTGTTGGAGAGGGAGAGGGAGGCACCAAAGGCAAAGGTAAGAGGTCCTCCATCCCCCCACTATATATAGGGGGGCCTAGGGGGGGCGCCGGCCCTAGGAGATGCAATCTCCTAGGGGGGCGGCGGCCAAGGGGTGGGGGGCTTGCCCCCCAAGCAAGGGGGCGCCCCCCCTTTAGGGTTTCCCCCACCCTAGGCGCATGGGCCCTAGGGGAAGTGGTGTCCCAGCCCACTTTGGGCTGGATCCCTTCCCACTTCAGCCCATGGGGCCCTCCGGGATAGGTGGCCCCACCCGGTGGACCCCCGGGACCCTTCCGGTGGTCCCGGTACAATACCGGTGACCCCGAAACTTGTCCCGACGGCCGAAATAGCACTTCCTATATATAATTCTTTACCTCCGGACCATTCCAGAACTCCTCGTGATGTCTGGGATCTCATCCGGGACTCCGAACAACATTCGTGTTACTGCATATACATATCCCTACAACCCTAGCGTCACCGAACCTTAAGTGTGTAGACCCTACGGGTTCGGGAGACATGTAGACATGACCGAGATCGCTCTCCGGTCAATAACCAACAGCGGGATATGGATACCCATGTTTGCTCCCACATGCTCCTCGATGATCTCATCGGATGAACCACGATGTCGAGGATTCAAGCAACCCCGTATACAATTCCCTTCGTCAATCGGTATGCTACTTGCCCGAGATTCGATCGTCGGTATCCCAATACCTTGTTCAATCTCGTTACCGGCAAGTCACTTTACTCGTACCGTAATGCATGATCCCGTGACCAGACACTTGGTCACTTTGAGCTCATAATGATGATGCATTACCGACTAGGCCCAGTGATACCTCTCCGTCATACGGAGTGACAAATCTCAGTCTTGATCCGTGTCAACCCAACAGACACTTTCGGAGATACCCGTAGTATACCTTTATAGTCACCCAGTTACGTTGTGACGTTTGGTACACCCAAAGCACTCCTACAGTATCCGGGAGTTACACGATCCCATGGTCTAAGGAAAAGATACTTGACATTGGAAAACTCTAGCAAACGGACTATATGATCTTGTGCTATGTTTAGTATTGGGTCTTGTCCATCACATCATTCTCCTAATGATGTTATCTCGTTATCAATGACATCCGATGTCCATAGTCAGGAAACCATGACTATCTATTGATCAACGAGCTAGTCAACTAGAGGCTTACTAGGGACATGTTGGTGTCTAAGTATTCACACATGTATTACGATTTCCGGATAACACAATTATAGCATGAATAAAGACAATTATCATGAACAAGGAAATATAATAATAATGCTTTTATTATTGCCTCTAGGGCATATTTCCAACAGTCTCCCACTTGCACTAGAGTCAATAATCTAGTTACATTGTGATGAGTCGAACACCCATGGAATTCTGGTGTTGATCATGTTTTGCTCTAGGGAGAGGTTTAGTCAACGGATCTGCTACATTCAGGTCCGTATGTACTTTACAAATATCTATGTCTCCATCTTGAACATTTTCACGAATGGAGTTGAAGCGACGCTTGATGTGCCTGGTCTTCTTGTGAAACCTGGGCTCCTTGGCAAGTGCAATAGCTCTAGTGTTGTCACAGAAGAGTTTGATTGGCCCCGACGCATTGGGTATGACTCCTAGGTCGGTGATGAACTCCTTCACCCAAATTGCTTCATGCGCTGCCTCCGAGGCTGCCATGTACTCTGCTTCACATGTAGATCCCACCACGATGCTCTGCTTGCAACTGCACCAGCTTACTGCCCCACCATTCAAAATATACACGTATCCGGTTTGTGACTTGGAGTCATCCAGATCTATGTCGAAGCTAGCGTCGACGTAACCTTTTACGACGAGCTCTTCGTCACCTCCATAAATGAGAAACATTTCCTTAGTCCTTTTCAGGTACTTCAGGATATTCTTGACCGTTGTCCAGTGTTCCTTGCCGGGATTACTTTGGTACCTTCCTACCAAACTTACGGCAAGGTTTACATCAGGTCTGGTACACAGCATGACATACATAATAGAACCTATGGCTGAGGCATAGGGGATGACACTCATCTCTTCTATATCTTCTGCCGTGGTCGGACATTGAGCTGAGCTCAATTTCACACCTTGTAACACAGGCAAGAACCCCTTCTTAGACTGATCCATATTGAGTTTCTTCAATATCTTATCAAGGTATGTGCTTTGTGAAAGACCTATGAGGCGTCTTGATCTATCTCTATAGATCTTGATGCCTAATATATATGCAGCTTCTCCAAGGTCCTTCATTGAAAAACTCCTATTCAAGTAGGCCTTAATGCTGTCCAAGAGGTCTATATCATTTCCCATCAAAAGTATGTCATCTACATATAATATGAGAAATGCTACAGAGCTCCCACTCACTTTCTTGTAAACACAGGCTTCTCCATAAGTCTGCGTAAACCCAAACGCTTTGATCATCTCATCAAAGCGAATGTTCCAACTCCGAGATGCTTGCACCAGCCCATAAATCGAGCGTTGGAGCTTAAACACCGTGTCAGCATTCTTAGGATCGACAAAACCTTCCGGCTGCATCATATACAATTCTTCCTTAAGGAAACCATTAAGGAATGCCGTTTTGACGTCCATTTGCCATATCTCATAATCATAGAATGCGGCAATTGCTAACATGATTCGGACTGACTTCTGCTTCGCTACCGGTGAGAAAGTCTCATCGTAGTCAACCCCTTGAACTTGTCGATAACCCTTAGCGACAAGCTGAGCTTTATAGATGGTCACATTACCATCCGCGTCTGTCTTCTTTTTAAAGATCCATTTATTTTCTACGGCTCGCCGCTCAACAGGCAAGTTACTCAAAGCCCATACTTCGTTTTCATACATGGATCCTATCTCGGATTTCATGGCTTCTAGCCATTTGTCGGAATCCGGGCCCGCCATCGCTTCTTCATAGTTCGAAGGTTCACCGTTGTCTAACAACATGATTTCCAATACAGGGTTGCCGTACCACTCTGGTGCGGAACATGTCCTTGTGGACCTACGAAGTTCAGTAGCAACTTGATCTGAAGTTTCATGATCATCATCATTAACTTCCTCTCTAGTCGGTGCTGGCACCTCAGGAACATTTTCTTGAGTTGCGCCATTTTCCGGTTCAAGAGGTAATACTTCATCAAGTTCTACTTTCCTCCCACTTACTTCTTTCGAGAGAAACTCTTTCTCTAGAAAGGATCCATTCTTGGCAACAAAGATCTTGCCTTCGGATCTGAGGTAGAAGGTATACCCAATAGTTTCTTTAGGGTATCCTATGAAGACGCATTTTTCCGACTTGGGTTCGAGCTTTTCAGGTTGAAGTTTCTTGACATAAGCATCGCATCCCCAAACTTTTAGAAACGACAGCTTAGGTTTCTTCCCAAACCATAATTCATACGGTGTCGTCTCAACGGATTTCGAGGGAGCCCTATTTAAAGTGAATGCGACAGTCTCTAAAGCATAGCCCCAAAAAGATAGCGGTAAATCGGTAAGAGACATCATAGATCGCACCATATCTAATAGAGTGCGATTACGACGTTCGGACACACCATTACGCTGAGGTGTTCCAGGCGGCGTGAGTTGTGAAACTATTCCACATTTTCTTAAGTGTGTGCCAAATTCGTGACTCAAGTATTCTCCTCCACGATCTGATCGTAGAAACTTGATTTTCCTGTCACGTTGATTCTCAACCTCACTCTGAAATTCCTTGAACTTTTCAAAGGTTTCAGACTTGTGTTTCATTAAGTAGACATACCCATATCTACTCAAGTCATCAGTGAGGGTGAGAACATAACGATAGCCACCGCGAGCCTCAACACTCATTGGACCGCACACATCAGTATGTATGATTTCCAATAAGTTGGTTGCTCGCTCCATTGTTCCTGAGAACGGAGTCTTGGTCATTTTACCCATGAGGCATGGTTGGCACGTGTCAAATGATTCGTAATCAAGAGACTCTAAAAGTCCATCAGCATGGAGCTTCTTCATGCGTTTGACACCTATGTGACCAAGGCGGCAGTGCCACAAGTATGTGGGACTATCATTATCAATCTTACATCTTTTGGTACTCACACTATGAACATGTGTAGCATTACGCTCGAGATTCATTAAGAATAAACCATTCACCATCGGAGCATGACCATAAAACATATCTCTCATATAAATAGAACAACCATTATTCTCGGATTTAAATGAGTATCCATCTCGAATTAAACGAGATCCTGATACAATGTTCATGCTCAAAGCTGGCACTAAATAACAATTATTAAGGTTTAAAACTAATCCCGAAGGTAAATGTAGAGGTAGCGTGCCGACGGCGATCACATTGACCTTGGAACCATTCCCGACGCGCATCGTCACCTCGTCCTTCGCCAGTCTCCGCTTATTCCGCAGCTCCTGTTTTGAGTTACAAATGTGAGCAACCGCACCGGTATCAAATACCCAGGAGCTACTACGAGTACTGGTAAGGTACACATCAATTACATGTATATCACATATACCTTTCGTGATGCCGGCCTTCTTGTCCGCTAAGTATTTGGGGCAGTTCCGCTTCCAGTGACCACTTCCCTTGCAATAAAAGCACTCAGTCTCGGGCTTGGGTCCATTCTTTGGCTTCTTCCCGACAGCTTGCTTGCCGGGCGCGGTAACTCCCTTGCCGTCCTTCTTGAAAGCTTTCTTACCCTTGCCCTTCTTGAACTTAGTGGTTTTATTCACCATCAACACTTGATGTTCCTTTTTGACTTCTACCTCTGCTGATTTCAGCATTGCAAATACTTCAGGAATGGTCTTTTCCATCCCCTGCATATTGAAGTTCATCACAAAGCTCTTGTAGCTCGGTGGAAGCGACTGAAGGATTCTGTCAATGACCGCGTCATCCGGGAGATTAACTCCCAGCTGAGTCAAGCGGTTATGCAACCCAGACATAGTGAGTATGTGCTCACTAACAGAACTATTTTCCTCCATCTTACAGCTGAAGAACTTGTCGGAGACTTGATATCTCTCGACCCGGGCATGAGCTTGGAAAACCATTTTCAGCTCTTCGAACATCTCATATGCTCCGTGTCTCTCAAAACGCTTTTGGAGCCCCGGCTCTAAGCTGTAAAGCATGCCGCACTGAACGAGGGAGTAGTCATCGGTACGTGCCTGCCAAGCGTTCATAACGTCTTGTTCTGCAGGGAGAACAGGTGCGTCACCTAGCGGTGCTTGTAGGACATAATCTTTCTTGGCAGCTATGACGATGATCCTCAGGTTCTGGACCCAGTCCGTGTAGTTGCTGCCATCGTCTTTCAGCTTGGTTTTCTCTAGGAACGCGTTGAAGTTGAGGACTACGTTGGCCATTTGATCTACAAGACATATTGTAAAAAATTTAGACTAAGTTCATGATAATTAAGTTCATCTAATCAAATTATTCAATGAATTCCCACTTAGATAGACATCCCTCCAATAATCTAAGTATAACATGATCCGAGTTAACTAGGCCGTGTCCGATCATCACGTGAGACGGACTAGTCAACATCGGTGAACATCTTCATGTTGATCGTATCTTCTATACGACTCATGCTCGACCTTTTGGTCTTCTGCGTTCCGAGGCCATGTCTGCACATGCTAGGCTCGTCAAGTCAACCTAAGTGTTTGCATGTGTAAATCTGTCTTACACCCGTTGTATGTGAACGTTGGAATCTAACACCCGATCATCACGTGGTGCTTCGAAACAACGAACTGTCGCAACGGTGCACTGTTAGGGGGAACACTTTCTTGAAATTATTATGAGGGATCATCTTATTTACTACCGTCGTTCTAAGTAAACAAGATGCAGAAACATGATAAACATCACATGCAATCAAATAATAATAGTGACATGATATGGCCAATATCACATAGCTCCTTTGATCTCCATCTTGGGGCTCCATGATCATCTTGTCACCGGCATGACACCATGATCTCCATCATCATGATCTCCATCATCGTGTCTCCATGAAGTTGCTCGCCAACTATTACTTCTACTACTACGGCTAATGCGTTTAGCAATAAAGTAAAGTAATTTACATGGCGTTTCTCAATGACACGCAGGTAATTCAAAAAATAAAGACAACTCCTATGGCTCCTGCCGGTTGTCATACTCATCGACATGCAAGTCGTGATTCCTATTACAATAGCATGAACATCTCATACATCACATATATATCATTCATCATTCATCACAACTTTGGCCATATCACATCACAGAACACTTGCTGCAAAAACAAGTTAGACGTCCTCTAATTGTTGTTGCAAGTTTTTTACGTGGCTGCAAAAGGGTTCTAGCAAGAACGTTTTCTTACCTACGTGAAAGCCACAACGTGATTTGTCAACTTCTATTTACCCTTCATAAGGACCCTTTTCATCGAATCCACTCCAACTAAAGTGGGAGAGACAGACACCCGCCAGCCGCCTTATGCAACTTGTGCATGTTAGTCGGTGGAACCGGTCTCACGTAAGCGTACGTGTAAGGTTGGTCCGGGCCGCTTCATCCCACAATACCGCTGAAGCAAGATAAGACTAGTAGCGGCAAGAAAGTTGACAACATCTACGCCCACAACAAATTGTGTTCTACTCGTGCAAAGAGAACTACGCATAGACCTAGCTCATGATGCCACTGTAGGGGAACGTTGCAGAAAAACAAAAAATTTCCTACGGTTTCACCAAGATCCATCTAGGAGTTCATCTAGCAACGAGTGATCGGATTGCATCTACATACCTTTGTAGATCACGCGCGGAAGCGTTCAAAGAACGGGGATGAGGAAGTCGTACTCGACGTGATCTAAATCACCGGAGATCCTAGCGCCGAACGGACGGCACCTCCGCGTTCAACACACGTACGGTCAGCGTAACGTCTCCTCCTTCTTGATCCAGCAAGGGGGAAGGAGAGGTTGAGGAAGATGGCTCCAGCAGCAGCACGACGGCGTGGTGGTGATGGAGCTGCAGTACTCCGGCAGGGCTTCGCCAAGCTCTATGGAGGAGGAGGAGGTGTTGGAGAGGGAGAGGGAGGCACCAAAGGCAAAGGTAAGAGGTCCTCCATCCCCCCACTATATATAGGGGGGCCTAGGGGGGGCGGCGGCCCTAGGAGATACAATCTCCTAGGGGGCGGCGGCCAAGGGGTGGGGGGCTTGCCCCCCAAGCAAGGGGGCGCCCCCCTTTAGGGTTTCCCCCACCCTAGGCGCATGGGCCCTAGGGGAAGTGGCGCCCCAGCCCACTTTGGGCTGGATCCCTTCCCACTTCAGCCCATGGGGCCCTCCGGGATAGGTGGCCCCACCCGGTGGACCCCCGGGACCCTTCCGGTGGTCCCGGTACAATACCGGTGACCCCGAAACTTGTCCCGACGGCCGAAATAGCACTTCCTATATATAATTCTTTACCTCCAGACCATTCCGGAACTCCTCGTGACGTCTGGAATCTCATCCGGGACTCCGAACCACATTCGGGTTACTGCATATACATATCCCTACAACCCTAGCGTCACCGAACCTTAAGTGTGTAGACCCTACGGGTTCGGGAGACATGTACACATGACCGAGATCGCTCTCCGGTCAATAACCAACAGCGGGATCTGGATACCCATGTTGTCTCCCACATGCTCCTCGATGATCTCATCGGATGAACCACGATGTCGAGGATTCAAGCAACCCTGTATACAATTCCCTTTGTCAATCGGTACATTACTTGCCCGAGATTCGATCGTCGGTATCCCAATACCTTGTTCAATCTCGTTACCGGCAAGTCACTTTACTCGTACCGTAATGCATGATCCCGTGACCAGACACTTGGTCACTTTGAGCTCATAATGATGATGCATTACCGAGTGGGCCCAGTGATACCTCTCCGTCATACGGAGTGACAAATCCCAGTCTTGATCCGTGTCAACCCAACAGACACTTTCGGAGATACCCGTAGTATACCTTTATAGTCACCCAGTTACGTTGTGACGTTTGGTACACCCAAAGCACTCCTACGGTATCCGGGAGTTACACAATCTCATGGTCTAAGGAAAAGATACTTGACATTGGAAAACTCTAGCAAACGAACTATACGATCTTGTGCTATGTTTAGTATTGGGTCTTGTCCATCACATCATTCTCCTAATTATGTGATCTCGTTATCAATGACATCCAATGTCCATAGTCAGGAAACCATGACTATCTGTTGATCAACGAGCTAGTCAACTAGAGGCTTACTAGGGACATGTTGGTGTCTAAGTATTCACACATGTATTACGATTTCCGGATAACACAATTATAGCATGCATAAAGACAATTATCATGAACAAGGAAATATAATAATAATGCTTTTATTATTGCCTCTAGGGCATATTTCCAACAGAAAGCACCAATGTTGGTGTTAAAACCGGCGGATCTCGGGTAGGGGGTCCCGAACTGTGCGTCTAGGCGGATGGTAACAGGAGGCAGGGGACACGATGTTTACCTAGGTTCGGGCCCTCTTGACGGAGGTAATACCCTACGTCCTGCTTGATTGTTCTTGATAATACGAGTTGTACAAGAGTTGATCTACCACGAGATCGAAGAGGCTAAACCCTAGAAGCTAGCCTATGGTATGATTGTTGTTCTACGGACTAAACCCTCCGGTTTATATAGACACCGGAGGGGGCTAGGGTTACACAGAGTCAGTTACAAGGAAGGAGATCTACATATCCGAATTGCCAAGCTTGCCTTCCACGCCAAGGAGAGTCCCATCCGAACACGGGACGAAGTCTTCAATCTTGTATCTTCATAGTCCAACAGTCTGGCCAAAGGATATAGTCCGGCTGTCCGGATACCCCCTAATCCAGGACTCCCTCAGTAGCCCCCGAACTAGGCTTCAATGACGATGAGTCTGGCGCGCAGATTCTCTTCGGCATTGCAAGGCGGGTTCTTCTTCAAACTTTGAGTACCTGTTAAATAGTGTCCGGCTTCTCGTAAATGTTGCGCTTCTTGGCTTCTGCGTCCAATAATGGCCATCTTCCACGTGTCAAGCGAATGTGAGGAGCCAGGGTGTTTTTACATTTACCACCCCATATATGTGAATGAACTGTCTATTAAAGAGACGAGGATCCTCAGATCCAAACCACACCATCCTCCCTCAGCGAGCATTCATCGGAGCGCGCCCGAAAAAATCTATCCCAACATGGCCGGCCAGCGCAGCTCCTCCTCTCGCTCCCGCGGCCCCAAGCCCGGAGACTGGGAGAAGTGTTTCATCCTGCACAGCCAATTAGTGAAGCTACAGACCCAGGGATTCCTCCCTCCAGCGTGTATGGTCCTGATTCGAGCCGGGCTCGCCACCTATAATGGCGGGGAGCAAGCCGAGAGCTTTCCCAACCCCTCTAAGGGAGAGCGGGTATGACTTGTCCCTTATTTGTTAAGGGGACTCAGATTTCCAATCAATCCATTTCTCTGAGGGCTCCTGGATTTCTACGGCCTCCAGTTGCACAACGTCACCCCTGCCTCCATACTGCACATCGCTGGTTACGTAGTCCTTTGTGAGCTGTTTCTGGGTTGCAAAGCTCATTTGGCGTAGTGGAAGAAGTTGTTCTGCCTTGTGCCCCGTACACAGAGGGGATCAATATATCAAGTGGGCGGAGCCAAAGTATGGCGCATCGCCGGGACCGGATACCTATCTGGTACCCCGAAGAAGACGTCCGAGGACTGCCTTCGGAGTGGTTTTATATGGAGGATGTTCCTCTCCCGGATCCTATCCGGATTGGTCTTCCTGAGTTCGACAATGCCCCTTTGAAGAAACGCCTAAGCTGGCGCCCACGGAGCCCACAGGAGGAAGATGATAGAGACGTATTTTATCTGATGGGTCGGATAAATTTGCTGGCCAAATCAGGACTGACCATAACCGAGGTTATGGCAATATGCATTATGCGGGGGGTGCATCCACTTCAATATCGAGGCCACCCCATGTGGCACTTCAACAGGGAAGATGATGCCACTCGCTGCGGGCGCAAGGGACCGGACTCAGTTGCTGCTCTAGCAACAATTCTATCCGATCTGTATAAGGGGGAAGAATAGGAGTTCCTCTGCATCAAGCCACGGGATGGATTGTCCATGAACAACCCTCGAAGCTGGGTGAGCTTCCGCTCTTTTTACTTCCATCCTACCCTTGTTTTCGTGATAAATATTTACCTTGCCGTTTCATCGCAGGAACTGCGTAAGGCAGGAGGGGAGATCAATAGCCACCTCCACAACTGAAGGATCCTGAGCGGGTCCTCGACCCCGGCCTGAAAGAGGATCTGGACATATTCATGGAGCTGATTGATAGGATTTTCTATCAGCTAAGCTGTGATGATGCCATGGTGGCCATTATAGCCGACTACCCTGGGCTACTCCCAGCCTCGCAGGTAAATGAGACCGGAGTCCCAACCTTTGAAAAGGATTTCCTTTTATGCACTTCACCTACCGTGTACAAACGGTGTTTTATAGGGAAGGCCCTCGGGACGCCATGCCGAGCCCGCGGCAACTCGCCAACAAGGGGTCTCAAAGCCGGACAGGCTAAAAAGGAAGGCGGTCCGGACGGAGACGCCGGCGCAGAGGTATGATGCAACACCTCACTCCGTGGTTGTCGTCTTTAAAAACATAATAACACTCGTGTTTCCTAGAAGGAAGAACGCTCGTAGGACAATATCCGGAGAGGTCGCAGATCACGCCTCTACCAGTCGGGCTCCAGGGCCGGACACAGAGGCGGAAGCTAACACGAGGTACACACCGGATGCTCCTTCTATAGAGGATGCGGATAAGATATCCGCTACGAATTCCGAAGTGGAGAGCGACATGAATCACAGGCGTCGCCGAGCCGTACTTCGTGACGCTTGTTTCTCCCAAGAGGCGTTTGATGCATTCAACTCGGGAGATGCGTACATCCGTGCTGCTCAAAATGGTCTAGCCAGAGCCACGGACCAGTATGTAAAGGATGTACGGGTAAGAAAATTTGATGAGTATATATATCAGTAGCCCCTGAGACTTGAAACAGTTGGCACAACTGATTTAAGGATCATCTATTGTGCAGGTTCTTACAGAGAAGAATACTCGACTGTCACAGGAGTTGGAGGAATGCAAGACCCAACTTCGGGCCGCCGTTGCCGCAATGAAGGAACCTGAAAAGTCCCCATCTGGTAACATTTGTTTGAAAGAATGATAGGTACCATATAGTGTGCGGCATGGCTACGGATCTAACAATAGATATTGCAGATGACTCCGGAGAGAATCCAGAGGACCAGCATGTCGTACGATAGCCAAAGGCTGGCGAACGCGTGCTGACTAAGGTCATGCGGGAGAAAAACAATCTCCAAGACGCCAATACCAAGTTGAGCATGGAACTGAAAGATGTTCGAGCCCAGCTTGCGGACTCCGTGAAGGAGAATAAGCGGCTTTGACGCGACATTTTTAGTAAGTGCTTGAACGAACCCTTTAAAAGAGTGCGGCGAAGAAGCCGGCTAACAGAGTTATGTCTGCAGGTATGCTGACGGGTCGTCCCGCGGAGGAGATTCCCGGGTCTGCGGGCGATCTTCTACCCGAGCTCTCACAACTGCACGAACAAGTTCGACAGGTGATGCAAGGTATTGCCCAGGCCCTGTGGCCATCCGCCTCCCTGCCAGCAAGCATTGGAGGGCTTGCAGAGAAACTCAAGGGAGCACGACGGCGCTTCCGATTATGGAAGATATCGGCCTGCCGTCAAGGTGCCAGGGAAGCCTGGGCCATGGTGAAGACGCGGTATACCAAGGCTGACCCAAACCACATGGCCGAGGTCGGACCTGTGGGGCCCGATGGGAAAGAGATCCCCGTTAGCTTAGTGTATGGGCAAGTAGAATTAGCCGCAAAGTATTCCCAACAGGACTGTAGACTAGACAGCCTGTTGGATGGTATAGAAGAGGAATTTAGTCAGTCTACATGACTATGTAATTAAAGTGACATGTATAATGCCTTCTAGCCGGATTGTAAATCATTTGTCATGGCGGACCTTTTCGCTTCAACCTCGGGACCCGATAGTCTGGAGTGTATCCGAATACCCGCTCAGTTATATAAGAACCGGGGTATGCGTGGAAACCAGGCGTAGGGGTCATTAGTGCTTGAACAGACAAGTACCCAACTAGTTATGTTATATTACATGGGTAGTAAGAAACCTTTTCCAGGGAGAATAGTTCCGTTAAGGGTTCCTTTCCCTGGGTACGCATGCCCTAAAGTGCATGTCCGGACTGCGAGAGGAGACGCAGGCAAAAACATCTGGGGGCACATATGGAAAATAAATAAAAATCATCTTTTGTTCACCGACCGAATATTCCCTTAAGAACGCTAGCTTTCGGCTTCACCCAGTCTGAGGTACACATCCGGCTGACCCGGTAGTAACAATCGCAGAGGTGCTCCCCTTATGCCCTAGCCGAATTAACGGGAACGTAGGGCATAAATACAAGAGCCAGGCAACCCAGCTTGGACAAAACTTAAGTCATAATGATGCATATAATGGCGAAGAAAAGGTACATGTGGAAGAATAACACATGTGCGGGGCATGAAGCCTAGATAAATAATTAATCTTCTGTGTAAGAAGCCCCCAGGTATAATGAGCGCGGTTAGCGCGTCAATGGTGTGCAAGCAAGGCACAAGTTGGCCCTTGAAGGCCTTGAGAAAGAATAAAAGAAAGAAAGAGAAAAAAGACAGATAATGTATATGCAAAAAATGGACAGAGGAAGGAGACGAACATAGAGTCCGCCACTAGGCATAGAATCTTCGGAGCCTGGCTGCGTTCCATGGGTTCGGCTCAAGTCGATTATCCGATGCATCCCGCAGACGGTAGGCTCCACCGGTTAGAACTTGGTCAATAATGAAGGGACCTTCCCATTTGGGCTCGATCTTGGTCTTTTTCTTCTCCGGCAGGCGTAGAACTAGCTCGCCAACGTTATAAGTTTTGGCCCATACTTCTCTGCTTTGGTATCTGCGAGCCTGTTGCTGATAGAATGCGGAACGGGCTTTTGCCACATCGCGCTCCTCCTCCAGGGTGTCCAGACTGTCCTGCCGATCGAGATCGGCTTCTCTTTCTTCGTACATGCGCACTCGAGGTGAGTCATGAATTATGTCGCAGGGCAGAACCGCCTCTGCGCCATACACCATAAAGAAGGGTGTGTATCCGGTAGTACGATTCGGCGTGGTCCGGCCCCCAGAGTACGGAGTCGAGCTCCTCTACCCAGTGTGTGTTAGACTCCTTTAAGGACCGCACTAATCTGGGTTTGATGCCGCTCATGATAAGACCATTTGCTCGCTCAACTTGGCCGTTAGTTTGTGGATGATAGACAGAGGCATAATCGAGCTTAATGCCCATGTTGCTGCACCAGAGTTTTACCTCGTCGGCCGTGAAGTTCGTGACGTTGTCAGTGATGATGCTGTGGGGGATGCCATAATGGTGTACAACCCCAGATATGAAGTCTATCACCGGTCCGGATTCGGCCGTTTTAACAGGTTTCGCTTCTATCCATTTGGTGAATTTGTCCACCATGACCAGTAAGTATTTTTTCTTATGGGTCCCCCCTTTAAGGGGTCCAACCATGTCAAGCCCCCATACCGCGAAGGGCCAGGTAATGGGGATTGTTTGGAGGGCGGTGGGTGGCATGTGGCTCTGGTTTGCAAATAGCTGGCAACCAACGCAGCGTTGGACCAAGTCCTGTGCATCCACCCGGGCCGTCGGCCAATAAAAATCTGTACGGAAGGCCTTGCTTACAAGGGCCCGGGCTGTGGCGTGGTGGCCGCCGAGTCCGGCGTGAATTTCTGCCAAAAGCTTTTGCCCTTCCTCTTCGGAGATGCACCTTTGAAGGACTCTGGTAGTGCTTTTTTTATATAGCTCTCCCTCATGGACCATGTAGGCTTTAGATCGCCGCACTATGCAACGTGCCTCATTTTGGTCCTCGGGAAGTTCCTGCCTAGTTAGGTAGGCCAGGAATGGTTCTGTCCACGGGGCGATGATGGCCATTATTACGTGCGCTGAAGGTGTTATTTCGGTGGCAGAGCCTCCGATTATGTCAGAGTGTTCGGTATCGGGCGTTTTGGCCGGGTCCGGACTACTGTTACCGGTGTCCCCTTCCCATACCACGGATGGCTTAAACAACCTCTCCAAAAAGATGTTGGGGGGGACCACATCGTGTTTTGCGCCGATGCATGCGAGGATATCCGCCTCCTGATTGTTTTCCCGAGCCACATGGTGAAATTCAAGCCCCTCGAACCGAGCTGGCATCTTTAGGACGGCGTTGCGATAGGCCGCCATCTTCAGATCCTTGGCATCGAAGTCTCCATTTATTTGGGATATTGCGAGGTTCGAATCCCCACGCACCTCCAGGCGTTGAATGCCCATGGAAACTGCCATCCGAAGACCATGTAACAGGGCTTCGTATTCGGTTGCGTTGTTGGAGTCTGTATACAGTATCTGTAGTACGTATTGAACTGTATCTCCGGTTGGGGACGTCAGGACGACGCCAGCCCCCAGACCAGCCAGCATTTTGGAGTCGTCGAAGTGCATGATCCAATTGGAGTATGCGCCGTACTCTTTAGGGAGTTCGGCTTCCGTCCATTCGGCGACAAAGTCGGCCAATACTTGCGATTTAATGGCTCGCCGGGGTTTGTATGTTATGTCGAACGGGAGGAACTCAATGGCCCATTTGGCAATCCGGCCCGTGGCGTCGCGGTTGTTTATAATATCATTAAGTGGCACTTCCAAGGCTACTGTAATTGAACACTCTTGAAAGTAGTGTCGCAGCTTCCGGGATGCCATGAATACCGCATAGGCTATCTTTTGATAATGTGGGTACCGTGATTTGCATGGAGTGAGGACAGTGGATACATAATATACCGGCTTTTGAAGGGAGAATTTATGTCCGCTCGTTTCTCGTTCGACGACGAGCACTGCGCTTACAACCTGATGAGTTGCCAATGTATAACAACATTGGTTCGCCGATGTTTGGCGCGGCCAGGATTGGGTTGGTTGCCAGTATGGCTTTTATTTCTTCCAATCCGGCTGTGGCAGCGTCCGTCCACTCAAAGTGTTCCATGCGCCGAAGGAGGCGATAAAGGGGTAATGCCTTTTCTCCTAAGCGGGAGATAAAGCGGCTTAGAGCCGCCACACATCCAGTTAATTTCTGGATTTGTTTGAGGTCCGTTAGGATAGCCAACTGTGACAGAGCTCGGATTTTGGCCGGATTTGCTTCAATTCCTCTATTGGAGGCAATGAAACCCAGGAGCTTTCCGGCTGGTACACCAAAAACGCATTTTTCCAGATTGAGCTTGATGTCGTATGTTCGGAGGTTGTCGAATGTGAGCCTCAAGTCGTCTATTAGAGAGTCGAAGTGTTTGGTTTTGACGACCACATCATCTACATATGACTCTACTGTTTTGCGGATCTGTTTCTCCAGACATGTCTGAATCATGCGCTGATATGTTGTGCCGGCGTTTTTGAGCCCAAAAGGCATTGTGTTGAAACAGAAGGGGCCGCATGGTGTGATAAATGCCGTTGCGGCTTGGTCGGACTCCGCCATCTTGATTTGGTGGTAGCCGGAGTATGCGTCGAGGAAACACAATGAATCGTGTCCTGCGGTAGCATCGATAATTTGATCAATGCGGGGGAGGGGGAAGGGATCCTTTGGGCAAGCCTTGTTGAGGTCCTTGAAATCGACACATAGGCGCCAGGATTTGTCTTTCTTTGGTACCATCACCAGGTTTGCTAGCCAGTCCGGGTGTTTTATTTCTTTAATGAATCCGGCCTCCAATAACTTGGCTAGTTCCTCTCCCATAGCTTGTCTCTTAGGTTCAGAGAAACGCCGAAGAGTCTGCTTGACCGGCTTGAATCCCTTTAGAATATTAAGGCTGTGCTCGGCCAGCCTGCGTGGGATTCCTGGCATGTCTGAGGGGTGCCAGGCGAATATGTCCCAATTCTCGCGCAGAAACTCTCGTAGTGTGGCGTCTATGGCGGGGTTTAATTGTTCCCCGATGGAGGGTGTTTTTGTAGGGTCCGTTGGGTGGACTCGCAATTTGACTATTTCATCCGCTGGTTTAAAAGAGGTGGACTTGGATCTCTTGTCAAGTATCACGTCGTCCCTGTCCACTGTGGAGCATAGCGCAGTTAATTCCTCGGCCGAAAGGGCTACAGATAATGCCTCGAGGGCCAGTGCGGCTGTTTTGTTTTCGGCGCGGAGTGCTATGTCCGGATCACTAGCGAGAGTGATGATTCCATTGGGCCCGGGCATTTTGAGCTTCATGTACCCTTAATGGGGTATGGCTTGGAAGATCGTGAACGCCTCCCGCCCTAAAAGGGCGTGGTATCCGCTACTGAACGGGGCCACTTGGAATGTAATTTCTTCGGACCTATAGTTCTCCGGCGTGCCGAATACCACATCTAGTGTGATTTTCCCAGCACAGCGTGCTTCCTTACTAGGGATGATTCCTCTGAAGGTTGTGCTGCTTTGCTCAATGCGGTTCCAGTCTATTTCCAGTTTTTGAAGAGTTTCCTCATAGATGAGGTTTAATCCACTGCCGCCGTCCATGAGTACTTTGGTGAGTCGAAAGCCATCCACAATTGGACTGAGGACCAGTGCAGCTGGTGCTCGGGCTGTTCGTAATTTAGGTTCGTCACTAGCATTGAAGGTAATAGCCGTGTCACTCCATGGATTTATTGCTACCACGTGGCAGATTTCGGCAAGGCTGCGGAGTGTTCGCTTGCGCCTATTATTTGATGCGAAGGTTTCAAAGACTGTTAATATCGTATTGTTATCCCCGGGATGTTGCTCTGTGGCATATGGGATGAGAAGATCCTCACCACTTTTGGCCACCTGCCGGAGTACCCAACATGCTCTAAGGTTGTGTGTTGGTATGGTATCCGCTGTACTATGAATTTTGCAGGGTCCGTTGAGCCATCCCTCCAATACGGTTCCACGCCCTGTAGAGAGTTTTTGCTTCTTTGTAATTAACTCGGGTGTCTTATGATAGTGCACCCTTTTACTTCGGACTGGGTGTATATTTGGAGCCGGATTATCCCAAAATTTCGTTTCGGTTTTCCAGGCGCGTTACATCGCACAGTACTTTCGTACTATGGACGCCAAGTCAGCGAAGCGTGATATGTCACGGCGACTTATGGCGTTAAGGATTCCCTTGTCTGTGCAATTATTGCGGAAAAATGAGACTGCGTCTTCCTCGCGACAGTCCTTAACCTTGTTCATCACAAGGAGGAATCTTGCCCAATAATGATGTACTATTTCCTGGGGCGCTTGCCTGATGTGGGAAAGATCATTTATGTTTGGGTGGGTGGGTGGATTTGAGTCCGAACCCTTACCCGATCTGAGACCCAGGGGCCGGGGAGTTTCCAATCTTGGAAGTTCGGGTTTCGGGATGTTGCCTGATAAGTCTGGCCTGCCGCCTGACTCTAGGTTCAGGGCTTGGGTGTGTGCTCCCATAAACGGGTATCCGGCTCGGAGAGCTCAGGAATCCGGACATAGTTAGTCCTCAAGATAGAGGGAGAATCGCCGCATTGTTCCTCCACCACCGCAATATGATGGGTGACCGATGGAGAGTTAATCTCCCTTTGATCGGGTTTAAGCCCAATCCGATCATAGTCCGTAGCGACTCCCAAGGTGGCGATGCGATCCAAGAGCTCGTTTAGGGATGAGCTCCAATGGATCCATCTGCTCGGCAAATTCCGAGCCGACGCGGGGGCTGTTTTCGATGACCTGAGAAGTCATCGTCGGTGCAGAAGCCGAACGGGCGGTCATGATGAAACTGCCTAGCCAGAGAGTTTGGCCGACAGCCAGGGCTCCCCCGGCGGTAATGTTGTTTTTAACAACAAGACGAGGCATCCTTCCTTACGGTGACGGCACAGTGGAACTCTCAATGAAAGCACCAATGTCGGTGTCAAAACCGGCGGATCTCGGGTAGGGGGTACCGAACTGTGCGTCTAGGCGGATGGTAGCATGAGGCAGGGGACACGATGTTTACCAAGGTTCGGGCCCTCTTGATGGAGGTAATACCCTACGTCCTGCTTGATTGTTCTTGATAATATGAGTTGTACAAGAGTTGATCTACCACGAGATCGAAGAGGCTACACCCTAGAAGCTAGCCTATGGTATGATTCTTGTTCTACGGACTAAACCCTCCGGTTTATATAGACACCGGAGGGGGCTAGGGTTACACAGAGTCGGTTACAAGGAAGGAGATCTACATATCCGTATTGCCAAGCTTGCCTTCCACGCCAAGGAGAGTCCCATCCGGACACAGGACGAAGTCTTCAACCTTGTACCTTCATAGTCCAACAGTCCGGCCAAAGGATATAGTCCGGCTGTCCGGATACCCCCTAATTCAGGACTCCCTCAGTGTTATTTATGTGCAGATACAAAAGTTTTCGGAATGACCTGAAACTCCATGGAGATTATTTTTGGAAATAATAAAAAATATTGGCAAAGAATCAAGGCTAGGGTGCCCACACCCTATCCACGAGGGTGGGGGGCGCGCCCCCTGCCTCGTGGGCCCCCTGGAGCTCCACCGACCTCAACTCAAACTCCATATATTCGTGTCCGGGGAGAAAAAAAATCGGAGAGAAGGATTCATCGCGTTTTACGATACGGAGCCGCCACCAAGCCCTAAACTCTCTCGGGAGGGCTGATCTGGAGTCCGTTCGGGGCTCCGAAGAGGGGAATCCGTCACCGTTGTCATCATCAACCATCCTCCATCACCAATTTCATGATGCTCACCGCCGTGCGTGAGTACTTCCATCGTAGGCTTGCCGGGCGGTGATCGGTTGGATGAGATTTATCATGTAATCGAGTTAGTTTTGTTAGGGTTTGATCCCTATTATCCACTATGTTCTAAGATTGATGTTGCTATGACTTTGCTATGCTTAATGCTTGTCACTAGGGCGCGAGTGCCATGATTTCAGATCTGAACCTATTATGTTTTCATGAATATATTGAAGGAAATATGCCCTAGAGGCAATAATAATGTTATTATTTTATTTCCTTATATCATGATAAATGTTTATTATTCATGCTAGAATTGTATTATCTGGAAACATAATACTTGTGTGAATACATAGACAAACCAAACATCACTAGTATGCCTCTACTTGACTAGCTCGTTAATCAAATATGGTTATGTTTCCTAACCATAGACATGTGTTGTCATTTGATTAATGGGATCACATCATTAGGAGAATGATGTGATTGACATGACCCATTCCATTAGCTTAGCACCCGATCGTTTAGTATGTTGCTATTGCTTTCTTCATGACTTATACATGTTCCTATGACTATGAGATTATGCAACTCCCGTTTACCGGAGGAACACTTTGTGTGCTACCAAACGTCACAACGTAACTGGTTGATTATAAAGGAGCTCTACAGGTGTCTCCAAAGGTACATGTTGGGTTGGCGTATTTCGAGATTAGGATTTGTCACTCCGATTGTCGGAGAGGTATCTCTGGGCCCTCTCGGTAATGCACATCACATAAGCCTTGCAAGCATTGCAACTAATGAGTTAGTTGCGAGATGATGTATTACGAAACGAGTAAAGAGACTTGCCGATAACGATATTGAACTAGGTATTGAGATACCGACGATCGAACCTCGGGCAAGTAACATACCGATGACAAAGGGAACAACGTATGTTGTTATGCGGTCTGACCGATAAAGATCTTCGTAGAATATGTGGGAGCCAATATGAGCATCCAGGTTCCGCTATTGGTTATTTCACCGGAGACGTGTCTCGATCATGTCTACATTGTTCTCGAACCCGTAGGGTCCGCACGCTAAAGGTTTCGATGACAGTTATATTATGAGTTTATGCATTTTGATGTACCGAAGATTTGTTCGGAGTCCCGGATGTGATCACGGACATGACGAGGAGTCTCGAAATGGTCGAGACATAAAGATTGATATATTGGAAGCCTATATTTGGATATCGGAAGTGTTCTGGGTGAAATCGGGATTTTACCGGAGTATCGGGAGGTTACCGGAACCCCCCGGGAGGAATATGGGCCTTAGTGGGCTTTAGTGGAAGAGAGGAGAGGTGGCTAGGGATGGGCCGCGCGCCCCACGCCCCCTAGTCCGAATAGGACAAGGAGAAGGGGGCGGCGCCCCCCCTTCCTTCTCTCTCTCCTCTTTCCCCCTCCCGAATCCTATTCCAACTAGAAAAGGGGGGAATCCTACTCCCGGTGGGAGTAGGACTCCTCCTGGCGCGCCCTCCTCCCGGCCTGCCGCACCCCCCCCCTTGATCCTTTATATACGGGGGCAGGGAGCACCCCTAGACACACAAGTTGATCCACGTGATCATATTCTTAGCCGTGTGCGGTGCCCCCTTCCACCATAATCCTCAATAATATTGTAGCGGTGCTTAGGCGAAGCCCTGCGACGATAGTACATCAAGATCGTCACCACGCCGTCGTGCTGACGGAACTCTTCCCAGACACTTTGCTGGATCGGAGTCCGGGGATCGTCATCGAGCTGAACGTGTGCTAGAACTCGGAGGTGCCGTAGTTTCGGTGCTTGATCGGTCGGGCCGTGAAGACGTACGACTACATCAACCGCGTTGTGCTAACGCTTCCGCTGTCGATCTACAAGGGTACGTAGATCACACTCTCCCCTCCTGTTGCTATGCATCACCATGATCTTGAGTGTCACTAGTATGCCTCTACTTGACTAGCTCGTTGATCAAAGATGGTTATGTTTCCTAACCATAAACAAAAGAGTTGTTATTTGATTAACGGGATCACATCATTAGGAGAATGATGTGATTGACATGACCCATTCCATTAGCTTAGCACCCGATCGTTTAGTATGTTGCTATTGCTTTCTTCATGACTTATACATGTTCCTATGACTATGAGATTATGCAACTCCCATTTACCGGAGGAACACTTTGTGTGCTACCAAACGTCACAACGTAACTGGTTGATTATAAAGGAGCTCTACAGGTGTCTCCAAAGGTACATGTTGGGTTGGCGTATTTCGAGATTAGGATTTGTCACTCCGATTGTCGGAGAGGTATCTCTGGGCCCTCTCGGTAATGCACATCACATAAGCCTTGCAAGCATTGCAACTAATGAGTTAGTTGCGAGATGATGTATTACGAAACGAGTAAAGAGACTTGCCGATAACGATATTGAACTAGGTATTGAGATACCGACGATCGAACCTCGGGCAAGTAACATACCGATGACAAAGGGAACAACGTATGTTGTTATGCGGTCTGACCGATAAAGATCTTCGTAGAATATGTGGGAGCCAATATGAGCATCCAGGTTCCGCTATTGGTTATTTCACCGGAGACGTGTCTCGATCATGTCTACATTGTTCTCGAACCCGTAGGGTCCGCACGCTAAAGGTTTCGATGACAGTTATATTATGAGTTTATGCATTTTGATGTACCGAAGATTTGTTCGGAGTCCCGGATGTGATCACGGACATGACGAGGAGTCTCGAAATGGTCGAGACATAAAGATTGATATATTGGAAGCCTATATTTGGATATCGGAAGTGTTCTGGGTGAAATCGGGATTTTACCGGAGTATCGGGAGGTTACCGGAACCCCCCGGGAGGAATATGGGCCTTAGTGGGCTTTAGTGGAAGAGAGGAGAGGTGGCCAGGGATGGGCCGCGCGCCCCACGCCCCCTAGTCCGAATAGGACAAGGAGAAGGGGGCGGCGCCCCCCCCTTCCTTCTCTCTCTCTCCTCTTTCCCCCTCCCGAATCCTATTCCAACTAGGAAAGGGGGGGAATCCTACTCCCGGTGGGAGTAGGACTCCTCCTGGCGCGCCCTCCTCCTGGCCGGCCGCACCCCACTTGATCCTTTATATACGGGGGCATGGGGCACCCCTAGACACACAAGTTGATCCACGTGATCATATTCTTAGCCGTGTGCGATGCCCCCTTCCACCATAATCCTCAATAATATTGTAGCGGTGCTTAGGCGAAGCCCTGCGATGATAGTACATCAAGATCGTCACCACGCCGTCGCGCTGACAGAACTCTTCCCTAACACTTTGCTGGATCGGAGTCCGGGGATCGTCATCGAGCTGAACGTGTGCTAGAACTCGGAGGTGCCGTAGTTTCGATGCTTGATCGGTCGGGCCGAGAAGACGTACGACTACATCAACTGCGTTGTGCTAACGCTTCCGCTGTCGATCTACAAGGGTACGTAGATCACACTCTCCCCTCCTGTTGCTATGCATCACCATGATCTTGCGTGTGCGTAGGAAAATTTTGAAATTACTACGTTACCCGATAGTGGCATCCGAGCCTAGGTTTTATGTGTTGATGTTATCTGCACGAGTAGAACACAAGTGAGTTGTGGGTGATATAAGTCATACAGCTTACCAGCATGTCATACTTTGGTTCGGCGGTATTGTTGGACGAAGCGGACCGGACCGACATTACGCGTACGCTTACGCGAGACCGGTTCTCCCGACGTGCTTTGCACAAAGGTGGCTAGCAGGTGACAGTTTCTCCAACTTTAGTTGAACCGAGTGTGGCTACGCCCGGTCCTTGCGAAGGTTAAAACAGCACCAACTTGACAAACTATCGTTGTGGTTTTGATGCGTAGGTAAGATTGGTTCTTGCTTAAGCCCGTAGCAGCCACGTAAAACTTGCAACAACAAAGTAGAGGATCTCTAACTTGTTTTTGCAGGGCATGTTGTGATGTGATATGGTCAAGACATGATGCTAAATTTTATTGTATGAGATGATCATGTTTCGTAACCGAGTTATCGGCAACTGGCAGGAGCCATATGGTTGTCGCTTTATTGTATGCAATGCAATCGCGCTGTAATGCTTTACTTTATCACTAAGCGGTAGCGATAGTCGTGGAAGCATAAGATTGGCGAGACGACAACGATGCTACGATGGAGATCAAGGTGTCGCGCATGTGACGATGGTGATCACGACGGTGCTTCGAAGATGGAGATCACAAGCACAAGATGATGATGGCCATATCATATCACTTATATTGATTGCATGTGATATTTATCTTTTATGCATCTTATCTTGCTTTGATTGACGGTAGCATTATAAGATGATCTCTCACTAATTATCAAGAAGTGTTCTCCCTGAGTATGCACCGTTGCGAAAGTTCTTTGTGCTGAGACACCACGTGATGATCGGGTGTGATAGGCTCTACGTTCAAATACAACGGGTGCAAAACAGTTGCACACACGGAATACTCAGGTTATACTTGACGAGCCAAGCATATACAGATATGGCCTCGGAACACGGAGACCGAAAGGTCGAGCGTGAATCATATGGTAGATATGATCAACATAGTGATGTTCACCAATGAAACTACTCCATCTCACGTGATGATCGGACATGGTTTAGTTGATTTGGATCACGTAATCACTTAGAGGATTAGAGGGATGTCTATCTAAGTGGGAGTTCTTTAAGTAATATGATTAATTGAACCTAAATTTATCATGAAACTTAGTACCTGATAGTATCTTGCTTGTTTATGTTTGATTGTAGATAGATGGCCCGTGCTGTTGTTCCGTTGAATTTTAATGCGTTCCTTGAGAAAGCAAAGTTGAAAGATGATGGTAGCAATTACACGGACTGGGTCCGTAACTTGAGGATTATCCTCATTGCTGCACAGAAGAATTACGTCCTGGAAGCACCGCTGGGTGCCAGGCCTGCTGCTGGAGCAACACCAGATGTTATGAACGTCTGGCAGAGCAAAGCTGATGACTACTCGATAGTTCAGTGTGCCATGCTTTACGGCTTAGAATCGGGACTTCAACGACGTTTTGAACATCATGGAGCATATGATATGTTCCAGGAGTTGAAGTTAATATTTCAAGCAAATGCCCGGATTGAGAGATATGAAGTCTCCAATAAGTTCTATAGCTGCAAGATGGAGGAGAACAATTCTGTCAGTGAGCATATACTCAAAATGTCTGGGTATAATAATCACTTGATTCAATTGGGAGTTAATCTTCCAGATGATTGCGTCATTGACATAATTCTCCAATCACTGCCACCAAGCTACAAGAGTTTCGTGATGAACTATAATATGCAAGGGATGAATAAGACTATTCTCGAGCTCTTCGCAATGCTGAAAGCTGCGGAGGTAGAAATCAAGAAGGAGCATCAAGTGTTGATGGTCAACAAGACCACTAGTTTCAAGAAAAAGGGCAAAGGGAAGAAGAAGGGGAACTTCAAAAAGAACAGCAAGCAAGTTGCTACTCAAGAGAAGAAACCCAAACCTGGACCTAAGCCTGAAACTGAGTGCTTCTACTACAAGCAGACTGGTCACTGGAAGCGGAACTGCCCCAAGTATTTGGCGGATAAGAAGGATGGCAAGGTGAACAAAGGTATATGTGATATACATGTTATTGATGTGTACCTTACTAATGCTCGCAGTAGCACCTGGGTATTTGATACTGGTTCTGTTGCTAATATTTGCAACTCGAAACAGGGACTACGGATTAAGCGAAGATTGGCTAAGGACGAGGTGACGATGCACGTGGGAAATGGTTCCAAAGTCGATGTGATCGCAGTCAGCACGCTACCTCTACATCTACCTTCGAGATTAGTATTAGACCTAAATAATTGTTATTTGGTGCCAGCGTTAAGCATGAACATTATATCTGGATCTTGTTTGATGCGAGACGGTTATTCATTTAAATCAGAGAATAATGGTTGTTCTATTTACATGAGTAATATCTTTTATGGTCATGCACCCTTAAAGAGTGGTCTATTTTTATTAAATCTCGATAGTGGTGACACACATATTCATAGTGTTGAAACCAAAAGATGCAGAGTTGATAATGATAGTGCAACTTATTTGTGGCACTGCCGTTTGGGTCATATCGGTATAAAGCGCATGAAGAAACTCCATACTGATGGGCTTTTGGAACCACTTGATTATGAATCACTTGGTACTTGCGAACCGTGCCTTATGGGTAAGATGACAAAAACACTGTTCTCCGGTACTATGGAGAGAGCAACAGATTTATTGGAAATCATACATACAGATGTATGTGGTCCGATGAATGTTGAGGCTCGTGGCGGATATCGTTATTTTCTCACCTTCACAGATGACTTAAGCAGATATGGGTATATCTACTTAATGAAACATAAATCTGAAACATTTGAAAAGTTCAAAGAATTTCAGAGTGAAGTTGAAAATCATCGTAACAAGAAAATAAAATTCCTACGATCTGATCGTGGAGGAGAATATTTGAGTTACGAGTTTGATGTACATTTAAAACAATGTGGAATAGTTTCGCAACTCATGCCACCCAGAACACCACAACGTAATGGTGTGTCCGAACGTCGTAATCGTACTTTACTAGATATGTTGCGATCTATGATGTCTCTTACTGATTTACCGGCATCGTTTTGGGGATATGCTCTAGAGACGGCCGCATTCACGTTAAATAGGGCACCATCAAAATCCGTTGAGACGACGCCATATGAACTGTGGTTTGGCAAGAAACCAAAGTTGTCGTTTCTGAAAGTTTGGGGCTGCGATGCTTATGTGAAAAAACTTCAACCTGATAAGCTCGAACCCAAATCGGAGAAATGTGTCTTCATAGGATATCCAAAGGAAACTATTGGATACACCTTCTATCACAGATCCGAAGGCAAGACTTTTGTTGCTAAATTCGGAAACTTTCTAGAGAAGGAGTTTCTCTCGAAAGAAGTGAGTGGGAGGAAAGTAGAACTTGACGAGGTAACTGTACCTGCTCCCTTATTGGAAAGTAGTACATCACAGAAACCTGTTTCTGTGACACCTACACCAATTAGTGAGGAAGCTAATGATAATGATCATGAAACTTTAGAACAAGATACTACTGAACCTCGTAGATCAACCAGAGTAAGATCCGCGCCAGAATGGTACGGTAATCCTGTTCTGGAAGTCATGCTACTAGATCATGATGAACCTACGAACTATGAAGAAGCGATGGTGAGCCCAGATTCCGCAAAATGGCTTGAAGCCATGAAATCTGAGATGGGATCCATGTATGAGAACAAAGTATGGACTTTGGTTGACTTGCCCAATGATCGGCAAGCAATTGAGAATAAATGGATCTTCAAGAAGAAGACTGACGCTGACGGTAATATTATTGTCTACAAAGCTCGACTAGTCGCAAAAGGTTTTCGGCAAGTTCAAGGGATTGACTACGATGAGACCTTCTCACCCGTAGCGATGCTTAAGTCTGTCCGAATCATGTTAGCAATTGCCGCATTTTATGATTATGAAATTTGGCAAATGGATGTCAAAACTGCATTCCTGAATGGATTTCTGCAAGAAGAGTTGTATATGATGTAGCCGGAAGGTTTTGTCGATCCAAAGGGAGCTAACAAAGTGTGCAAGCTCCAGCGATCCATCTATGGACTAGTGCAAGACTCTCGGAGTTGGAATAAACGCTTTGATAGTGTGATCAAAGCATTTGGTTTTGTATAGACTTTTGGAGAAGCCTGTATTTACAAGAAAGTGAGTGGGAGCTCTGTAGCATTTCTGATATTATATGTAGATGACATATTGCTAATCGGAAATGATATAGAATTTCTGGATAGCATAAAAGGATACTTGAATAAGAGTTTTCAATGAAAGACCTCGGTGAAGCTACTTACATATTGGGCATTAAGATCTATAGAGATAGATCAAGACGCTTAATTGGACTTTCACAAAGCACATACCTTGACAAAGTTTTGAAGAAGTTCAAAATGGATCAAGCAAAGAAAGGATTCTTGCCTGTGTTACAAGGTGTGAAATTGAGTAAGACTCAATCCCCGACCAATGCAGAAGATGGAGAGAAAATGAAAGATGTTCCCTATCCTTCAGCCATAGGCTCTATCATGTATGCAATGTTGTGTACCAGACCTGATGTGTGTCTTGCTATAAGTCTAGCAGGGAGGTACCACAGTAATCCAGGAGTGGATCACTGGACAGCGGTCAAGAACATCCTGAAATACCTGAAAAGGACTAAGGATATGTTTCTCATATATGGAGGTGACAAAGAGCTCATCGTAAATGGTTACGTTGATGCAAGCTTTGACACTGATCCGGACGATTCTAAATCGCAAAACGGATACGTGTTTACATTAAACGGTGGAGCTGTCAGTTGGTGCAGTTCTAAACAAAGCGCTGTGGCGGGATCTACATGTGAAGCGGAGTACATAGCTACTTCGGAAGCAGCAAACGAAGGAATCTGGATGAAGGAGTTCATATCCGATCTAGGTGTCATACCTAGTGCATCGGGTCCAATGAAAATCTTTTGTGACAATACTGGTGCAATTGCCTTGGCAAAGGAATCCAGATTTCACAAGAGAACCAAGCACATCAAGAGACGCTTCAATTCCATCCGGGATCTAGTCCAGGTGGGAGACATAGAGATTTGCAAGATACATACGGATCTGAACATAGCAGACCCGTTGACTAAGCCTCTTCCACGAGCAAAACATGATCAGCACCAAAGCTCCATGGGTGTTAGAATCATTACTGTGTAATCTAGATTATTGACTCTAGTGCAAGTGGGAGACTGAAGGAAATATGCCCTAGAGGCAATAATAATGTTATTATTTTATTTCCTTATATCATGATAAATGTTTATTATTCATGCTAGAATTGTATTATCCGGAAACATAATATTTGTGTGAATACATAGACAAACCAAACGTCACTAGTATGCCTCTACTTGACTAGCTCGTTAATCAAAGATGGTTATGTTTCCTAACCATAGACACGTGTTGTCATTTGATTAATGGGATCACATCATTCGGAGAATGATGTGATTGACATGACCCATTCCATTAGCTTAGCACCCGATCGTTTAGTATGTTGCTATTGCTTTCTTCATGACTTATACATGCTCCTATGACTATGAGATTATGCAACTCCCGTTTACCGAAGGAACACTTTGTGTGCTACCAAACGTCACAACGTAACTGGGTGATTATAAAGGAGCTCTACAGGTGTCTCCAAAGGTACATGTTGGGTTGGCGTATTTCGAGATTAGGATTTGTCACTCCGATTGTTGGAGAGGTATCTCTAGGCCCTCTCGGTAATGCACATCACATAAGCCTTGCAAGCATTGCAACTAATGAGTTAGTTGCGAGATGATGTATTACGAAACGAGTAAAGAGACTTGCCGGTAACGAGATTGAACTAGGTATTGAGATACCGACGATCGAACCTCGGGCAAGTAACATACCGATGACAAAGGGAACAACGTATGTTGTTATGCGGTCTGACCGATAAAGATCTTCGTAGAATATGTGGGAGCCAATATGAGCATCCAGGTTCCGCTATTGGTTATTCACCGGAGACGTGTCTCGGTCATGTCTACATTGTTCTCGAACCCGTAGGGTCCGCACGCTAAAGGTTTCGATGACAGTTATATTATGAGTTTATGCATTTTGATGTACCGAAGATTTGTTCGGAGTCCCGGATGTGATCACGGACATGACGAGGAGTCTCGAAATGGCCGAGACATAAAGATTGATATATTGGAAGCCTATATTTGGATATCGGAAGTGTTCCGAGTGAAATCGGGATTTTACCGGAGTACCGGGAGGTTACCGGAACCCCCCGGGAGGAATATGGGCCTTAGTGGGCTTTAGTGGAAGAGAGGAGAGGTGGCCAGGGCTGGGCCGCGCGCCCCTCCCCCCTAGTCCGAATAGGACAAGGAGAAGGGGGCGGCGCCCCCCCTTCCTTCTCTCTCTCCTCTTTCCCCCTCCCGAATCCTATTCCAACTAGAAAAGGGGGGAATCCTACTCCCGGTGGGAGTAGGACTCCTCCTGGCGCGCCCTCCTCCCGCCCTGCCGCACCCCCCCCCCTTGATCCTTTATATACGGGGGCAGGGAGCACCCCTAGACACACAAGTTGATCCACGTGATCATATTCTTAGCCGTGTGCGGTGCCCCCTTCCACCATAATCCTCAATAATATTGTAGCGGTGCTTAGGCGAAGCCCTGCGACGATAGTACATCAAGATCGTCACCACGCCGTCGTGCTGACGGAACTCTTCCCAGACACTTTGCTGGATCGGAGTCCGGGGATCGTCATCGAGCTGAACGTGTGCTAGAACTCGGAGGTGCCGTAGTTTCGGTGCTTGATCGGTCGGGCCGTGAAGACGTACGACTACATCAACCGCGTTGTGCTAACGCTTCCGCTATCGATCTACAAGGGTACGTAGATCACACTCTCCCCTCCCGTTGCTATGCATCACCATGATCTTGCGTGTGCGTAGGAAAATTTTGAAATTACTACGTTACCCAATATATATGTGAGTTCTTGATCCTATATTGCAAGTCTATAGTCACCTACTATGTGTTATGATCCGGCAACCCCGAAGTGACAACAATCGGGACCACTCCCGGTGATGACCATAGTTCGAGCAGTTCATGTATTCACCGTGTGTTAATGCTTTGGTCTGGTACTCTATTAAAATGAGGCCTTAATATACCTTAGTTTCCGCTAGGACCCCGCTGCCACGGGAGGGTAGGACAAAAGATGTCATGCAAGTTCTTTTCCATAAGCACGTATGACTATATTCGGAATACATGCCTACATTACATTGATGAATTGGAGCTAGTTCTGTGTCACCCTATGTTATGACTGTTACATGAGGAACCACATCCGGCATAATTCTCCATCACCGATCCAATGCCTACGAGATTTCTATATATTGTTCTTCGCTTATTTACTTTTCTGTTTCTATTGTTACGATCACTATAAAACACCAAAAATATTACTTTTGCTACCGTTACCTTTTACCACCGTTGCCACTACTATCATATTACTTTGCTACTGAACACTTTGCTGCAGATATTAAGTTTCCAGGTGTGGTTGAATTGACAACTCAGCTGCTAATACTTGAGAATATTATTTGGCTCCCCTTGTGTCGAATCAATAAATTTGGGTTGACTACTCTACCCTCGAAAACTGTTGCGATCCCCTAACTTGTGGGTTATCAATGGTGTGATCCTTGTCGGCGACTGGATGGATGGGATGTGGGGTGCCAGGCGTGGCGGCGGGGACAACTGCTCGTCCATGTCTGAATTCGGTCCCTATGATGCCAACACTTCCCTCTCTCATTGCCTCCGTCCCCAGTCCCTCCAAGCGACATTCTCCGCCTTGCCATTAAGGATAAAAATATGAGGTTTATTCATATTAGTTGGGTTTACTTGTTGGGGATCATAGTAATAATTTAAAAAATTTCCTACGTGTCACCAAGATCAATCTAGGAGATGCTAGCAATGAGAGAGAGAGAGGGAGTGCATTTTCATACCCTTGAAGATTGCTAAGCGAAAGCGTTACAAGAACGCGGTTGATGGAGTCGTACTCGCGGCGATTCAAATCACGGAAGATCCGATCTAGCGCCGAACGGACGGCGCCTCCGTGTTCAACACACATACAGCCTGGGGACGTCTCCTCCTTCTTGATCTAGCAACGGGAGAGGAGAAGTTGAGGGAGAACTCCAGCAGAACGACGACGTGGTGATGGAGGAGCTCGTGATTCTCCGGCAGGGCTTCACCAAGCACTACGGAATAGGAGGAGGAGTTGGAGAGGGGGAGGATTGCGCCAGGGGAAGGGTATGGCTGCCCTCTCACACCCTCACTATATATAGGGGGAAGGGGAGAGGGGGCGGCGGCTAGGGCAGATTGGATCATGCCTAGGATTGGGTCTTGTCCATCACATCATTCTCCTAATGATGTGATCCCGTTATCAACAACATCCAATGTCCATGGTCAGGAAATCATAACCATCTATTGATCAATGAGCTAGTCAACTATAGGCTCACTAGGGACATGTTCTTATCTATGTATTCACACATGTATTGCAGTTTCTGGTTAATACAATTAAAGCATGAACAACAGACAATTATCATGAACAAGGAAATATAATAATAACCATTTTATTATTGCCTCTAGGGCATATTTCCAACATTACTTTGTCTACATCATGTCATCTTGCTTAAGGCGTTACTCCGTTCTTTATGAACTTAATACTCTAGATGCATGCTGGATAGCGGTCGATGTGTGGAGTAATATTAGTAGATGCAGGCAGGAGTCAGTCTACTTGTCTCAGACATGCGCAGTAATTTGTTTACCCACCGTATGCCTTTTTTCGAGAGAGAAGCCTCTAGTGAAAACTATGCCCCCGGTTGTATCTTTATCATATATGAAAATCCAAAAATACTTTCCTGTAATTTATTTACTTTTATTTTATTTTGTGTTTTTGTTTATCTATCCATCACCATGAGATTTGATCCTTGCAATTAGCCACCAAGGGATTGACAACCCCTTGTTTGTGTTGGGTGAAAGTATTTGTTATTTTGTGTGTAGGTGCTATTCACGAGGTCTTGCGTGGTTCTCCTATTGGATTGATAACCTTGATTCTTAACTGAGGGAAGTACTTATCTCTACCGTACTGCATCATCCTCCCCTCTTCGGTGAAATCCCAAGGCAGCTCACAAGTAGAAGGAAGAATTACTGGCGCCATTACTGGGAAGCAAAAGCAATCAAGTACCATCGCATAAATTTTCATTTGCTATTTGCCTCTCATTTTTAACTCCCCCACTTCTAAAACGTTTTCACAAAAACACAAAAACATTTTTTGTTTGCCTTTTTACTTGTTTGCTTGCTTGAAGTTGCTATCATGTCTGAATTTGTTAGCGAAAAAGGTGAAGAGGGTAAAATCCCTAAGGTTGAAATTCCCTCAAATTTGGATGCTAAAACTTTTGTAATGGGGAGTGGTAACATTATAGGAAAAATTGTTATTCAAGAATTCTTTAATTGCAAGGGAACTTTGGTTTTTGATGGTATTCCTATTCTTAAAAGAACCAAAAATTATGCTGAAGCTATTTCCGCACTTGTTCTTAAGCTTGAGAGAAGATTTATTCGCACTCATCCCACTCTGCAAAGATTGTTTTATGAGTTGCCTGTTATAAACAACCCTAAGGCTAAAAAGATAGCTACTCTTGTCCTCATGAATGAATTTTATTACATAGTGCGAGAGGCTAGGGAGATCTTTGAATTTTACAACATGAGACATGAACATCCTGTGATAGATGAGATTTTATACAACAAAGATTATTTGCTGAGGTATTTGTTTTGTGATAACCGCACTTTTGATGAAAATACCAGGAAGGAAGTAACACCTTTAAACATAATCCAACAAGTTTTCAATGGTATTAATCAACACTATTCTTGGATTGTAAAAGGGAACCAACAAGGATTTGAGGATAGCCAACTTAATAATGCTAAGATTTTGGTTGGTGACGTGTTCCATATTGTTTTTGAAAAACATCATGATGAACACACATGGAAAGATGAGAAAACTAAAAATGACAACACTTGAAACTATGCATTACTCCAGGGCCAGTGCTGAGATTTTAGGGGCCCGGGGCAAAAACTAATAGTGAGACCATCATCACCCCTCATATATAATTATAATATATGTATTGATGTTGTATCGGTACCCCTAAAAATATGTATGTTGTTTTAGAATACGTATCAGTTTAAAAAAATACGCTATTTGTTTCAAAATATAAGATCTTTTAGAGATTTCAACACGGACTACATAGGAATGTATATAGACATATTTTAGAGTGTAGATTTACTAATTTTGCTCCATATGTAGTCCATATTGGAATCTCTAAAAGAACTTATATTTAGGAACAGAGGGAGTAATATTCAATACAAAAATATGTCTATAAAATATCTTAAAGATCATTAAAAGGACAAACATAATAAAAAAACTTACTTGACACTTAACATCATTAGTTGGTTCATCCATGGTAATTACCACCAACTTGTTGAAGCACTTGTATTACTCTTGAAAAATCAATACATAGTTCCTCTCTGTAATTCTATCAACTCATCCAAAAGTTTTCTTTTTTGTTGCTCATTACCAAATTCGTACTTTCTAGACAATATAATACCTGGCAGTGGTGATATTGAAATTAATGGGCAACAATTACAAATCACTTGAGATTAAAATAATCTGATTACCAGTGTACGCATAGTGAGGGACAATGATAGGTGAATTAGTGATTGATAGAATACCTAGGAAAGTTCTAGGGAAGCAAATATGCTCGATTGACTGCTGATATGTCTCCAACGTATCTATAATTTATAAAGTATTCATGCTGTTATTATCATTCTTGGATGTTTTACAATCATTTTATAGCAACTTTATATCATTGTTAGGGACTAACCTATTGACCCAGTGCCCAATGCCAGTTGCTGTTTTTTGCTTGTTTTTTACATCGCAGGAAATCAATATCAAACGGAGTCCAAATACCGCAAAACTTTTTATGGATTTTTGATGGACCAGAAGACATCTAATGGGTCAGAGCAGCACCCGGGGATGCCCCGAGGGGGGCACAACCCACCAGGGCGCGTCTGACATCATTCAGAGAATCTGACAATCCAAACAAGCGATGTGAAAACCACAAGTCATGTCAGGCCACAGCTTCAAGCACAATAGTGGGATCGCGTTTATGGCCGGTGTACTGCCCGGTCAGGCTGTAGGGCAGTTCTTCCACCTCCAATGCATGCAATCCACACTCCCAAGCATGCCTGGTCATCCTGTTGCTTTATTCATCGCCATCAATCCTTTTGTGTCCTCCTCATTGGGAGCTCGGAGATACTCAGGACCAAAAACCCAGATCAAAACCTCGGCATACGCCCGCATGCATTTGAGCGCAGTATCTTCTCCAATGCGAATATACTCATCGGTGTAGTCAGCCAGAATGCCATATGCTATCACTCTTATTGTCGTTGATATCTTTTCTTATGAACTAAACCCAAGCAAGCTGGCGGCATTCCTCTGGCAAGTTAAAAAACAACAATTTTGCTCACAAGCTTCAACAATGCGAGCAAAAAGAGATCAACACATTCGATAACGCCTACGAAAGAGGTGATTCGGATAGGTCGGTAAGTTCCTCAATGGCTATTACCCATGTAGCGTAACCGAGCATTGAGGACTGCATGCGGGAATGACGTGAGTGACTACTAATGATCTGAACTCGCAAGTGCGTGAGATTGCACCTGGGAGTGATTTTTGGCCCATCTGCCTTAAATCTATGTAGAATAGATAGTTGGTCACTAATGAGAGGATGGTGTCGCTTACAAGAGAAATTAAAGGAGTAGAGTGAGCGAGAAAAATCAAGTGATTCTGTTTGTCAATTCAGATGCTCAAAAATATCGTAGCGAGCCAATCCTATGCCTGCCATGGTCGTGACAGGCCCCTGTCTCTGGATCCCGCGCACGGTACCATGGCTGCTAGCTCGATCTTCTCCTCAAAGAAAGTTACAAAAGAATTTAGTGGTAGATTGAGATTGAAAAGCAGCATCGTGCGAGGCAAAAGGAAGAAGAAAAGTTAGGCCTAGCACTAATGTCACCTCACCACTTATATTGAGATTCACTTTCTCATGGAGATTGCAATTCTTGGAGTCTAAATCTAGAGCACACAAACAAATTCTCCAAATTTTGCCTTGAAGGTTTTGTGCCACAATGCCATGTTCTAGAGGAAACCCTGGCACACGAAAATCGTGCTTCGAAATTTTTGCGCTGCGGTGCAATGTTCCAGAGGAATCCCTAACTCACCAATGCACGGTTTAGATTTTCAATGACAAGTGAGAACGAAGGACTCATGCGGTAATTGCGTGAGCGATGATTGATGATCTAGACGTGGGGCGTGTAGTGAAGGATCGCACGTGGGAGTGATTTTCTGCGCCACTGCGTTAACTTCTCTGGCATACCGAATGTGCTCATTAATGAGGAAACGACAACGCTTACGTGGCAAATTAAATGAGCAGAGCGAGCGAGAAATCATATGACTCTGGTGGCCAGTTCAAATCCTGAAAAATCTCCTCGCCAAGCCATTCACGCGCCTTTGGTCACTGCATTTTGTTTTCGGAGATGAGCAGTGCACACATACCACCAAAAGAAAGAGAGTAATCGAGCTTTTAGTTTTATCCAAAAATAGAAAAATAGATAAAAGGAAGCAAAGCGTTGGGTGGAAACGCTGGGCTGCTGAGCAGCCAGTCGCCAATCAGCTCGCTCATCATCAGCCAGGCACAGGTCACCGCCAGTCTGCTCGCGGAGGCAGGCAGCCTCTCTTTTGCTTTGGCTTGGGCAGAAGGCAGACAGAGAAGATCCCATCGCCCACTCGCCTCCCTTTCCCACTGCCCCCCAAATCCCCATCTCCCACTCCTCCCCACCTCACTCTCCCCCCGGTCTCCGCCCCCCGCCGCCGCCCTCCTCCGGTCATGGACAACCCCAACCACCCGCCGCCTTCCGCGGCCTCCTCCACCGCCGCCCTCCGAGCCCTCAACAAGTCCTCCTACAAGATCTCCAAGCAGTCCTCCATCTCCTCCTCCGCTTCCTCCTCCATGAAAGCGCCTCCCCCCCCTCCGCCGTCGCTGCCCTCCCGCATGTCCCCTCCGCTCCTCGCCCCGCCGCATCCCCCCTCGTCCGCCCCCGCCCCCGCCGACCACCCTCCGCCCCAGCCCCCCGTATACAACATCGACAAGTCCGACTTCCGCGACGTCGTCCAGAAGCTCACCGGCTCCCCCTCCCACCTCCTGCCGCCCCAGGCCCCGGCGGCCCCTCCGCCGGCGCGGCCCGTCATGGCCCCTCCGCCCCCGCGCCCCATCATGGCCCCTCCGCCTCCGCCTCCGCTGTCGGCCATCCCGTCCCGGCTCCACCGCATCCGGCCGCCGCCGCTGGCCCCGCCCCGCCCGGCGACCATCCTGCCGTCGCCGGCCCAGCCGACTCTCTCCCCTCTCCCGGCGCTCCCTTCCGTCTGCATGTCGGCGGAGTCCCCCATCTCGGCCTACATGCGCCGGCTCCGCGGGATGCCGTCGCCGATCCTCGTGCCCACATCGCCGCTCGGGTTCGGCTGCCTCCACTCGCCGCGGGCGCCGACGTCTCCCGGCGTGGCCATGCCGGCCACCAGCCCCCGCGTCCGCGACCCGTGACCAAGAAACAACATCTGCCGCCGCCGCTGCTGCTTCCGATGTGTAGATATGGCCGGCCTAGGAGAGAGATCTGGGGAAGCGGCGGCGGCGGCGGCGAGGGAAGGGGACGGAGCAGCAATACAATTACAATGTGTTAGCTTCGCCTTGAAATCCAATCTCAACATCTTTTTTTGTAGCGTGTTCTACCTTACCTACCTTAATATTTTCTTGGTGTATATGGAGCATGCTGTGTTTGACAAAGGATGACTTGTTCATGTCTGGCCAAATTCTTTTGTAACAAGCTTATGCAATATGCAATATGTAGTGGCAAACCCAAGCCTTTATATGCAAAATTTGTTTAGGACATGTTATGGATGATGTTATGATATGATATGATATTCAAAGTTATCAGCCATTTCTGCTCTGCTTGGCTACTCTTGGAAATGCTCAGTAGGAGCACATCAGGAGCTTACTTTCTTTGTGCCACTGAGGGCAAGGTGTTGAAGCTGCTCTTATCTAATCTACAACCCCGGTGGCATACCTGAATTCCGGTTTGGACCTGGTCTTTGTTGACTGATTGGGATTTGGATCATTGCCACTGATACATACATTTTGTTCGTAGGCGGCTACTATACTATACAATTAGGCTTGGATTTCTGGTGTGATGTGGACATTGTTTTTGTTTCATGGTATGCACCATGGGCCATCTAATTATGTTCACATGGGTTGTAAAGGATGTTGGGTGATACATCGCCGTTTGGTTTTGCCCTTTTCTCTTGTTAATCAATCATGGGTTTCATTAGTTTATCATGGCTGGTATAGGCTTTTCAGGGTGCGCACCCTACAGATTGCATGATCTATTAGCAATGACAGGCCCCCCTCATTGCATTTTCCTACCAACAGTGAGTGAGCTCAGTTGATGCACAAATCATGATTCCTGTGTTGCTTTCTACTGGAGCACATTGTAATCTCTCTTTCCTAATCTGACCGAAAATTGGGTCGAATGGTGAAAGTGAGAAGCTGGTGCCAATTCAATAGTTGCTAATTCCCTGATAAGTGAGATAGCTGGCTGGCCAGAGCTGGTAGTTCTTCACCTCTTTGTCATTTTTGCTTTCAGAAAATCTGGATTGCAGCGAATTAGTGCACAAGTATCAGGGCTGTCGACATTGTAGCAGAAAGAAGTGCTGCTTCTTTAGGTTTTTCTTGGTGGATGTGGACCGTGGAGGAGGAACATATTCCAGCTGCTTCAGACGGGTGGTGAGATATTCTCGACTTAGGAATGAAGGGATCCTCCCTTGCGTGGATCTGATTTGAAAAGGAATAAGTGAAAACCACAGATGCCCATTTCTGTCGTCGGCTAGCTTTCGAGAGGATAATTACAGGTACCGCAAGACCAGTCGGAAAGTGATGTGCTGAGAAGGATGGATGGATGCTGGCGTGGTGGTCTGCGATGCAATAATTTTTTGGCTGTCATTTTCCTCTGCCTCGTGCCTTTATGGTCTCAGTCTCACCACCAGTTCCTGGTGTAATAATCTTCCTTGTTTAGGATTAGGGCAACTCCAACGGGTCAACCCAAACGGAGGGGCGACCCATTTGGTCCGCCATTTCCGTTTTTCTTCTTCAATAATCAAGATTTGGCAACTTTTCATCAAACGTAGCAAATATATTTATCAAAAATAAATCTAGCAGTTTTTGCATAGTACCATATCTCATGCTGACATACAACATTGCACCCAAAAGAATAGCACAAGCCCCACACGTCTCCACCCTCGTAGTCCACAAACAAATATAAGATGATTACACATCTTGGTCGATCATGAACTTTTGCTTCCTCTCAAACCAAAGCCCTTTTTCTTGGGTCATCTTGCTCAAGTCGCCCCCCCTGATCTCCACTTCCTTGCATATTAGTGCGAGCTCTACCTCCTTTTGCTTCACCTCCACTTCGTTGGCTCTTGACTGAGCATGGGCCTCATCGATCTCGTGTGTCTTCTTTTGTATGTCAAAGGAGTTCTTCATGGCCTCCTCGTGGTACCTTGGGTTGTTCGGCGTTGTGGTTGGCATTCCATCAAACATGTTGTGGGCATCGGGGAAGTTGGTCGGGAGACCACCCGCGGGTGCTTCCTTCGTGTGTCGGTGGACTGGCCGGCCACAGGTGGGCTGTTGAGATCAATGGGAGGCTGACGATTGACACGGAATCACCGACTTCCCGCAAGCCGCCCCGTAGTGAGGTGGAGAAGCGGGACGTTCGGTCATGTCCGGGAAGGTACCTGTATGTCGGTCACGATGTTGACATGGAAGACGACTCCGGAAGCTTGGGCGGGTGGGCCACCGACGAGCCCGTGATGGCCGTTGGTGGCGGGGGCAAGAAAGGCTGGCTCGATCCCTAGCATGAGGAGGGTGGTTTGTGAGGCTTTGGCGGCGATGACCTTGGTGTCCGCAACATCCCGTGCCTGGGAGGCGACGGCTACGGTTTCTTCTTCTGCCTTCTCCTTCCTCCTTCGGTTGGCCCGCTTCGTCGTCTCAGCCGTTCTCTACTCCGGGGCGACCTCTTTTTTCGCCTTCTTCGGGGCTACAACGCGGATGACCCCAGCAGGGACGGTCATGATGGGGATGAGGGCGGTGGCAGGGTTGGGCGCGTCGGCCATGGCTCTAGGGCGGGAGGGTTTTGGAAGAGGAAAGGCGGGAGTGGATGCAAACCTGTCCAAATTTAGGCTGAAAATGAGTCGAATCAGACAGGAAAACAGGCATCCGTCTGTTTGCGTCAGCGCGTTGGATCGTGTTTTTTATCCGCTTGCAACCATTTTGTCCCAGCTCCTCGCAATCTTCCTCATTTGGTTGACTACACTTGCAAGAGTGTGTGATTCTCACTCGCCATGGACAGTGGGATAAATATGCTGCAGCAGCAGCACTGCTAGATACTGCAAAGTCTGCAATTACAAACCCTGACTGACAAGGCACCCCGTGTGTATGCCTGTGCTGAATCGAGATCCGGGGGGCCGATGAACATGATACAAACATAAAAGCAAGCATGCCAAGGTGGGATAGATAGGCACCAACAAGTTGGCCTGCGCGCCGTACCACGAGCAGGAACAGCTGGTCTACCACCACCACCACCACCACTCTCTGCCTCCGCTGGCTGGTGGTAAAGAGGGCAGTAATGGCAGTCCGTCCGTCCGTCCGTCCGTCGGTAGAGGGCCGGAGCATGTCGAGTCCCGACTGACTCGTCCCGTCCCGACTGCCTCATCAGAATTCAATTCAATTCAATTCATATCCTGCTGCAGGAGCAAACGGCGATCTAGTACTAGTATCTACTCTAGCTGCGACGGACGAGGACGAGCACGCCAAGCTAGCCCTCTCTTTGCTTGCAGACAGAAAAGAAACCTAGATCACGGGATGCTAGAGGCCACTGTACTAAGCTAGAGCCAGAAAACCAACAGCCTCTGAACCTCTGCTTGCCCAATCCGGCCGCCTTCTCTTCCAGCGAGAGGACTGCGCAAATGCACTGCCATTGCATTGCACTGGCTGTAAAAGTTGTGTGTGTTTTACTCCATCTGTGTGAAACTGCAATAAGAAGGAAGCATTTCTCTGTACCAACTGTCAACTGTCAATGGTGGCCCATCTGTCGGTCTGCCTGTCTGCCTGTCAGGCTAGTATGCCGTTCCTGGCCAGCGCCAGACCGGAAGCCAGCGCCATCCCGAACAAGGCGTGCAGCCGAACGCAGTAATACTTGGCCATGAAGATCTTGGTGTCATCCTGCATTTTTCATCAACTTCAGCCAGTGTTAGTGTGGACTGACGAAAAAGATTCAGAGCGAAAAAGGAAGGAGTGACAAGGGAGGAGTATTTACATCATGGTTTCTCTGCACATAGTCCACAACCCATTTGCCAAGAGGGAGAGTCAGGGCGCCAAGGACCTAAGAATATGATACAGTAGCAATGCTTGAGGTGGGAGCTGTGTTTTTAGGTAGTTTTCTTAAGAGGAACAGTATGGATCAGTAGCTTACAATGCAGGATGGTGGAAGGCATCTGCTTATGCCAAAAGCCGTCAAGAGAGTGTAGAGGGTGCCGATCGCAACTGTCACTAGTGTCGCGCCTGTCTTGGTGCCAATTCTTACCTGTTTACAGGTTCACACACGAAGAACTTATGTGATACTACTCCCTAGTGTAAAAAACGCTCTTATATTATGGGACGGAGGGAGTAGTACTGATTATTTGTACATAAGTGAAATCAGATGTGCTGAAAAAAGAGAGTGGAATACCAGGGGAGACATCTTTCCAACAGCCCTGTCTCCTTCAATCTACAGATTATCTGAGTTCATCAGCTAATGATCATTTCAAATATATAAAATTACTGCATCGATTCATATGTCAGGGGGCTGAATTTATACCTGGTGAAAGTGGCTGCAGAAGAGTATCAGGGTAGTTGTCAACCCAACAAGAATGGATGAAGCTATGACTGTTTTGCTGAGAGGGAGAAGAGCTGCAGTCCTGCTGACAAATGCCAACATTTCAAAAGGAACTGTTTAGGTATAAACGGATCCTTGCATTTTTGTAGAGAGATTAAGATAGATCATCGATCCTTCAACACTCTAAAGTGCTGATTATACACACAATAGTTGATAAATAGTTGTTGTAGAGCGTACCTTGAAATGCTTCTGCTGCTGTTTGAGAAGTAGAATGCTGACGTTGCCAATGGGCCAAATGCAGCAAAACATAATGGTTCGCCTAGACCGCGGTAACTTAATCGGAACGGCGGGCACTGCGAAATTGCACATGGATGAGATGAAAAACATCGACACACAATTACATTTTGCTAAATTAACTGAAATACTGAATGCATCAGGCTATTTATAGATGAGACAACCCATAATCGACCACAAAAGGCAAATATATTCTGTTACAGATTACGGAACATAAAGAAACACAAGGTTCCCTGAAAAGGGGGCAGAAGATTTCACCTGGTAAACATAACCACAGAGGATTGCACATAGCACCAAAACGATGAACCGGACATCCCCTGCTTCCGCAAAGGCCCAAAATAGCCCACCAAAGCCGAGCAGAAGAGAAACATTTGCAGCATATTGTGTCGCTGCTCGACTGCACAGCAGATCACACTGTAAACTGTTTCGTTTCCAAATACAGATATGCAAGCAATTAGGATGTTACTACTCGCCGGTACCAGGAACGAGCGGTACCTGCCAACAATATTGACCACGGATTCTTTCTTGTTCTTATCAGCGCCGGTATCTGAATCATAAACGTCATTGCTGCAGTAGAGTGAAAATGCAACTTTGTTCAGACCAGGGGAATGAATGGTTGAACAGTGCTATTGATATCAGCATCGTTTTGCTTGTCAGAGTATACTTGTGTTGGTGAGTTTTACCTCAGATTGAGCCAGGTGATCACAAGGACAGCAGCAGCCAGGAGGCCAAAGTAGCGCCTGGCAAAGAACAACCCTGCATGGTTATAAGCAGCAGCAGTCCCTACCTGCAAGTGCAAGCAACTGTCAATGCAAATGCGTAAGGCGATCGTAGTTTCATACCACCAAATGTGGAGTAATGATCTTCCAATTTGGCTTGTTCTCCCCGTAGCTGCGATCAATGATTCAATACTCATTCTGATTTGCATGCTAGCACACTAACAGGTTACAATTCTGAATTGCAGGGTTAAGCATTGGCAATGGGGAGGGAGGAACTTGCAGCCGTGGGGAACTCACGGTGAGCGGCACGAGCGCCACGGAGTAGATGGGCAGCCTGGCCGCCCTCCAGAGCAGCGTCGCGCGGGAAAGCTCGACGGCGTCCCCGCCTCCTCCGGACGCCGCTGCGGCCGAGCACCGGACCCGCCGTAGCGCGCGGCGCCTTCTCGCGGGCTCTGCAGAGACGGCGGCAACGCTGCCACGGGGAGAGGGAGGCGCGAGCGGGGAGACGAGGAGAGGCGCGAGGGCAATGCCTGCGAGCGGCATCGGCTCGGAGCGCTGGCTGGGGGAGCTTCGCTTAGGTCAGGAGCGGCATTCCATCGGGCGGAGCGGGCCACGGCCGCCGGCGGCAGGTGGGGGGCGCCGATGCGGTGCTTGGGTTGGGGCTAGCGCGCGTGCATGGATAAGGCTGAGGGGATCGGACTATCGGAGACGTCGACGCGCGGCAGGCAAGTGGGCGGGCGAAGCGAGAAAGGTTTGACGGTTCAGTCAGTCACCACGCAATCCGCACCCCTTTCTTTAGTCCCACCTCGCTAGTTTACAAAGAGAAACACCAGCTTAAATACTCAGCTGCAGCGCTAGCATCGCCGAGCTCAGTTACGGGAGCTTGTCACCCATGTGGGGGCATTGAGGTGGTGTGGATGTTTGGTGCGGTTTCTTGGCCTGGGCTTGTGATGTAACCTTGCTGGCCTGCCCGTTCCAAGTTGGTAGTGGGCTGGGTGGCTGGGGCGAAAGCTTCGGCCTCTCAGGCCCTGAAGTGGCAGGCACCACGTTAGGCTGGTTTCACAGAGCAGCGTTCACTGCCCGCTTCCAACGGTGGAAGGATAACAGGCCGCTGCAGCATGGGCCCACTATTGGCCTAGGACCCCTCCATAACAGACCACCATCTTTTTTAGTTGAATATATACTTAAATTTTTTATATGCTGTATTCATTTTTAGTTGAATATATACTTAAATTTTTTATATGCTGTATTCATTTTTAGTTGAATATATACTTTAAAAAATTTTATATACTGTATTCATTTTTTTGAAATCGCTGTCTCATTTTATACTGATCCTATATATTCTTCATCTATAATAGACCACCATATTTTTAGTAATTAAAAAAATAATTTAATTTTCATGTGATGTATTCACTTCTTGCAAATCTTTCAATTAAATTAATTTTTCTATATATTGTATTCATTTTAAAAAATATCTACCTCATTTTATACTAATCCTAAATTTTCTCCCTCTATAATAGACCAACATATTTTTAGTAATTAAAATAAATGGTTTAATTTTCATATGATGTATTCACTTCTTGCAAATCTTTCAATTAAATTAATTTTTATACATACTTTATTCAATTTTAAAAATCGCTACCTCATTTTATAGTGATCCTAAATTTTCTTCCTCTATAATAGACCATCTTTTTAGTAATTAAATAAATCGTGTAATTTTCACATGTTGTATTCACTTCTTTAAAATCTTTCAATCAAATAAATTGTTTAATTTTCTTATATTGTATTCACTTTAAAAATATCTTTCAATTAAATAATTCCTTTAATTTCTTATACTGTATTTTTTTTAATTCGCTATCCCATGCTCAAAGTTCTCCTGCGTATGTTTCTCATTTAATAATACATTTAAAATTAAGAAAACAGACCACCATCTTTTTTAGTTGAATATATACTTAAATTTTTTATATGCTGTATTCATTTTTAGTTGAATATATACTTTAAAAAATTTTATATACTGTATTCATTTTTTTGAAATCGCTGTCTCATTTTATACTGATCCTATATATTCTTCATCTATAATAGACCACCATATTTTTAGTAATTAAAAAAATAATTTAATTTTCATGTGATGTATTCACTTCTTGCAAATCTTTCAATTAAATTAATTTTTCTATATATTGTATTCATTTTAAAAAATATCTACCTCATTTTATACTAATCCTAAATTTTCTCCCTCTATAATAGACCAACATATTTTTAGTAATTAAAATAAATGGTTTAATTTTCATATGATGTATTCACTTCTTGCAAATCTTTCAATTAAATTAATTTTTATACATACTTTATTCAATTTTAAAAATCGCTACCTCATTTTATAGTGATCCTAAATTTTCTTCCTCTATAATAGACCATCTTTTTAGTAATTAAATAAATCGTGTAATTTTCACATGTTGTATTCACTTCTTTAAAATCTTTCAATCAAATAAATTGTTTAATTTTCTTATATTGTATTCACTTTAAAAATATCTTTCAATTAAATAATTCCTTTAATTTCTTATACTGTATTTTTTTAATTCGCTATCCCATGCTCAAAGTTCTCCTGCGTATGTTTCTCATTTAATAATACATTTAAAATTAAGAAAACATTTAAAAACAGTCGGATGATTCTTGCGCTTTGTCATCCGCGCCGGCGCCGTGTGATTGCACACGATCGTGTGGCGTGCAGCGTCTGTCTTTTCCCACGTGAACATCTATGACGCCTGAAGTTGTGACTGTTTAACAATTTCTTTTTACTTGCACTTCACACGTAGTGCTCGGCACGTGCCTACACGTGTAGGTGATGCTACAAACAATTTCAAGAGGAAGGACATAGCAAGCACCAAAGACCGATCCCAGAACACCATATTTTGACGTTGATTGTGGGTGTTCGGTGAATTTTCGTACTAGCAAGCACGGAGCCGGATCCCCTGACGTACGGCCACCTGACATTGGCCCACTGACGCGTGGGTCCGGATCCACACGTCAGTGAGTGCGCCGTACGTTAGAGGAGCTGCGTCAAGCAAACACATGGAGTCATGATTTGCTCGGATATAGCAATGCTTAGAGTAGGGTCATTGATGACTTGCCGTCATTGTGGCCGTCAAAACATAAATACCATCGCAACATTATCGAAGCAACTGTGTTGTCGTTGTAGCATCATTAAGACATTCATGCCATCGTCGCAACACTGCTACGACTAGGAAGCACGCCGTCGTAGCATCGTCGAAGCAATCAGGCTTTTGTCAGAGCATCACCGCGGTCATCGAAGCACGCCATCGCAACATCGCCATGACCGTTTCAAAGATAGCTGTCGTCACATGCCATCACAGCATCGTCGTTGTAGCATCATTAAGACATCCATGCCATCGTCGCAACACTGCTACGACTAGGAAGCACGCCGTCGTAGCATTGTCGAAGCAATCAGGCTTTTGTCAGAGCATCACCGCGGTCATCGAAGCACGCCATCGCAACATCGCCATGACTGTTTCAAAGATAGCCGTCGTCACATGCCATCACAGCATCGTCGCGGTCATTGAACCCTTTTTTCCTAGTTGCAAGCCCATCCTCAACTCATAAATTGGGCCCCAAGTTTTTCTTCTCCTAGTTGCAAGTCCATTTTCAACATGCAACTGACCATCCACTCTCTTTTTTATGTTCAGTTGCAAATCCACCCTTTCAACCCGCAACTGGACCCTTCCTTTTTTGCCCTAGTTTCAAGTCCACAGTCAACTCTCAACTAGGCCCATGGTACCTTTTTTAATCACAGTTGCAAGTATAGTCGACGTGGGAGCTTCTATCTACCATATTTCATGGCAAATAGCAGCCGGACGCACACACAAATGGCCACATGGGTCGGCCCAACAGCAGGACCGTGGTTTGCAAAATTGGGCCCCAAGTTTTTCTTCTCCTAGTTGCAAGTCCATTTTCAACATGCAACTGACCATCCACTCTCTTTTTTATGTTCAGTTGCAAATCCACCCTTTCAACCCGCAACTGGACCCTCCCTTTTTTGCCCTAGTTTCAAGTCCACAGTCAACTCTCAACTAGGCCCATGGTACCTTTTTTAATCACAGTTGCAAGTATAGTCGACGTGGGAGCTTCTATCTACCATATTTCATGGCAAATAGCAGCTGGACGCACACACAAATGGCCACATGGGTCGGCCCAACAGCAGGATCGTGGTTTGCAAAATTGGGCCCCAAGTTTTTCTTCTCCTAGTTGCAAGTCCATTTTCAACATGCAACTGACCATCCACTCTCTTTTTTATGTTCAGTTGCAAATCCACCCTTTCAACCCGCAACTGGACCCTTCCTTTTTTGCCCTAGTTTCAAGTCCACAGTCAACTCTCAACTAGGCCCATGGTACCTTTTTTAATCACAGTTGCAAGTATAGTCGACGTGGGAGCTTCTATCTACCATATTTCATGGCAAATAGCAGCCGGACGCACACACAAATGGCCACATGGGTCGGCCCAACAGCAGGACCGTGGTTTGCAAAATTGGGCCCCAAGTTTTTCTTCTCCTAGTTGCAAGTCCATTTTCAACATGCAACTGACCATCCACTCTCTTTTTTATGTTCAGTTGCAAATCCACCCTTTCAACCCGCAACTGGACCCTCCCTTTTTTTCCCTAGTTTCAAGTCCACAGTCAACTCTCAACTAGGCCCATGGTACCTTTTTTAATCACAGTTGCAAGTATAGTCGACGTGGGAGCTTCTATCTACCATATTTCATGGCAAATAGCAGCCGGATGCACACACAAATGGCCACATGGGTCGGCCCAACAGCAGGACCGTGGTTTGCAAAATTCCAAAAATTAGTGATGCGGTTGGGAGCCGAACACAAGACCTTATGCTCTCAGACGCAGCGACAGACCAATGCACCAACAAAGCATTCATGAATAAGAAGAAGCGTGGTACTTTAAGAACTAGGAATAGCCATAGATTTGAAGGTTATTTGAAATTTCAGATGTGTTTTTTTTAAACTGAATACTTCATGAAACTCAAACGTTTTTCAACATTGTGAGCAAAATTTTGAAAACATGAACAATCTAGAAAAAATGGAACACATTTTGAAATTTTAAAAAAGAGAACAAATTTAGGAATCATGAACAAAATTTGAAACTCTGAACTATCAAGAAAATACGAACAAATTTTAAAATTGCATACAATTTTCGAGAAACATGATTTTTTTATACTTTGTCCTTTTTTGAAAATGAGAACAAATTTCAAAATTCTGAATACTTTCGAAAGCACGAACAATTTTGTTCAACATGAACAAATTTTGGACTGTTCAAACATTTTCTAAACACGTGAACATATTTTGAAAATGAGAACACAAAACTATGAATATTTTGAGAAAACATTAATAAAATTTGAAATTCTGGACATTTTTTAAAACGTGAGAAAATTTTGAAATCACAAACAAAATTTGGAAAACATGAAAAAAGGAAATTTCAAACTTTTTTTGACAAGGTGAACAAATTTCAAAATTCTGAACTTTTGAGCAATGCAAACAATTCTTTAAAATATCAATAAAATTTCGGGTTTTCATTTTTTTGTAAAAAACAAACAATTTTGGAATATGTGAAACATTTTTGAAAATTGAGATTTAAAAAATGTCAAACAAGAAAATATGAATTTGAAAAAGAAAAAAAACAAAGAAATGAAAGAAGAAACCAAAAAAAGAGAAATTAAACAAAAAAAATAAAAAAACAAACACAAAAGAAAACCGATAAACTGGTATAAAAACAAAAAACCGGTCCAGGGAACCCTCCAGAAGGTTCCTTAAAATGGCTTCCTCGCTATGGGGGTTTGGGCCGGCCCAATTCTTGCGCTCGAAGGGATCGCCTGTGCGAACACTCGACAGTTTGATGTAGTAAGTGTCAAATAGGATATTACATCTACGGGCAACCAAATTCTATCTTTTTTTCCCAGTTGTGAGTTGAGGGTGAACTTGCAACTGGGGCCTGCCATTCTTTTGGCCCAGTTGCAAGTCCATTCTCGACTCGCAATTGGGTCTGATTTAAACTCCAACAGCGACATGCAACTCGAGGTCGAAGGGCGCATCAATATTTTGTGCCATTTGCAAGTCCATCATCAATAGAGAACTGGGGGTCAACCATTTTTGTCCTACATGACTTAGCCTCGCTGCATGTTCATTATTATTCACAAATGCCTACACCCTTTTGCACCAGTTGCAAGCTCATGTTCGACACGTAACTAGCCCAACCCCTTTGTCTTTGCTTTTTCCAAGTTCATCCTCGTCATGCATTTGGCCTCGACCAAGAACCAACTTTTCTTCTTTCAAATTAAGTGATTGTCATCGTTTGACGAGTTTAGCAATAACACATGAATTTTGAACCAGTTAACACTTATCTCATCTTTTAATTTCTAGCACCACTTAACATTTATAGAAATCAGACTATTAAACTCCTTTTCTTGCTCTTTCTCCTAGCTGCTCACATTTGTTATTTTACTCAAAGACTTTCCTGTAAAAAAAATTCCATCCGTAATGGGTCTCCTTCTTTTCCCTTTTTGATTTACTTAAAAAAATCACCATGTTTTAGAAAAAAAATCTCACACTGTATTTTCAATGTTTTCACTGCGTTTTAACAGCAAAATGTTCATCGTGTATTGTTATAATTTTTTTCTCTCATATCCTGAAAATGTTTTTAAAAGTCATGTCCATTTAAAAATTATTCTTAGTACCCAAATGAACATTTTAAAATCATTTATAAAATGTTCATCATGTATTTTTTTGCTTTAACATACAATGAAATCTATAGGGATCACATGAGAAGGTTCTATCTGTTTATTACAGTGTACAATGACTGCCCTTGATCCTCACTAACGGACCACATATATAGATCGATTTTTTATTCCGCTCAACACTCAACAAGCCAAACCAAATTTTCATTTATAAAATCCTAACAATACCAATCACGCAGCCAAGCAAGCCCCAATCCTTCTAATATACCCGACACTCGCCAAGGTGACACGAAAGCCCTTCTAGCTGCCGCCTCCTCCTCCTCCACAAAAAAGCTAGGGTTTCTGCCTCCAGCCGGCGCCGCCACAGGCCCGCCTTCTCTCCTGTGGCCCTAGGGTCATGAGACACGGTGGATCTCGTCAAGGGCCAGAAGGAGGGCTTCGTTTTTAGTCGTTTCTTTCAATTGGTCTAAGTGTTTGTGTCCTACTCAGGAAGACGAGACGGCGGCTCCCTGAACCCGCCTAGCCTCCGTTCTGGCGGTGCGTCTAGCACCGTTGGTGGGCGTGTGGAGGTGTGTCTCCGACGGATCTATCTTTGATGAATTTGCTCGGATCTTGTCGTTGTTCGTCTACGTTCGTGTGTCTTAGGATTGGATCTTTCTGATCTACGTTATTCTTCATCTGCGGCGATTGCTGTTCTGGTGCGCTGGTCCTACGGGCCTTAGCACGACGACTTCCCGACTGTCTACTACAACAAGTTATGCCCGACTCCGGCCATGGAGGGCGATGACGGCGACGCGCCTTTGGCTTGCTTCAGTCCTGATAGTCGTCGCTTGGTGGTCTACGGATCTGAATGTAATTTCTATTATTCGTTGTATTGTCATAATTGATGATGAATAGATCGAAAATTTTCTCATAAAAATAAATAAATATAAAATCGTCCAGATCATCATTTTAATGATCTAAATGCTCTTAGTACTAGCAAGACCGAAAAAAAAGGAGTTGTGAACCCGGCCGGCTTTGACTAGGCAGCTACTTTCCCGCCGAAAAGGGAACGGGTAGCCAGCTAGCTCTCGCGTCACACTCCGTATCCGAGTGAGAGCAGAACTCGATGGAGTCCCAACATGGAGCGTAAATATATAGTCAAGCTTGCCCCTTACCAACTGATCAGTCAATCACTAGACGTCATGGA